>NW_025214227.1:27287-30923 GCF_004010195.1 Chiloscyllium plagiosum | reverse complement strand
CCTCTTCACCTTTTCCAATGCTTCCACATCCTTCACCGAAATATGGGGCAAAAAACTGTACACAATATTCCAAGTGTGGCCGCACCAGCTTTTTGTATACTTGCAGCATGATATTGCGGCTCCGGAACTCAATCCGCCGAAAAATGAAACCCAACACATCATATGCCTTCTTTACAGCACGATCCACCTGAGTGGCAACTTTCAGGGATCTATGTACATGGGCTGCAAGATCCCTCTGCATATCCACACTACCAAGAATCATTCCATTGATCCAATACTCTACCTTCCTGTTATCCTTCCCAAAGTGCATCACCTCACCTTTAGCTGCATTGAACTCCATTTACCAACTCTCAGCCCAATTCTGCAGTTTATGAAAGTCCTCCTGCAACCTGTAACATTCTTCCACACTCTCCACTACTCCACCAACTTTATTAGCGTCTGGAAACTTACGAATCCATCCACCTATGCCTGCGTCTAAGTCATTTATAAAAATGACAAACAGCAGTGGTCCCAAAACAGATCCTTGTGTAGACCAGTAGTAACCAGCTAGTTTTGGCAAATGCAGCCACAACAGGCTGAAGGATTTACTTCGATGTTGTTTGCCTCGGTAGTATCGTGGTTAGTGTCCCGCCTGTCACAGTGTTTAAACCCCCGCAGGTGGCATTGTAAATATTTTAAAACAGTCGCTCTGTTCCCCAGTGAAGATTATTAATGTTTGTCGTTCCATTCTCGATTGGACATGTCACGGAAAGTACAGTGCTCTCTGAATCAGTGTGGGAAAGGACTGCAGCTCCGGGGCAGACAGAATGTAGGTGAATGTCCAATCACGTGACTTCTGCAAGCTTCACACTGTGTCCGTGTTGGAATGAAAACCATTTGATAGATTTATTCCAGATTGAAATGTTTAATGGACGCATGACGCTGAGGGAGAAACATGGTAAAGCGATTCAGATCTGAGTGCAAAAACATTTCCTCCAGCAATAATGAGGTTGCACAGCACGGAGCCGCGTTTGGATGCTTTGAATTCGGGTTGATGGGCGCAGCTTGCTTTCACTGGGCTGAGTTACGAGGTTATAAAGCCAGTAAAATGAGAGACATGGTGCTTATTGTGATGGTACATTTGCTCAGTGGTTAGCAATTCTGTTCGTTCTGCAGGTTCGGTGGATTGGCCATGTTAAATTACCCTCTCGTGTGCAGGGAGTGAATTCAATAAGTTAAGTTAATTAGCCATGGGTAATGCGGGGATAAGGTCAGCAGTAACACGATGCTCGGTTTTATTCCAGTGGGTTTATTTGAAATCACATGCCAGAGGGCTGTCCCTTCTTCAGGTGAAATATATGGGGATAGAGAGAGGGCCTATGTCTGGTTGAGATACTCTTCTGTCACTCAGAGAAGCCGTTTCCAAAACATTTAGAAAGGCACATTTGGAGATACACAAGCAGTGAGTTTCACTAGGCGAGAGACAGCCTGTGCCGGAGTAAAAGTGTCAAAGTGGGGTGTGGTGGGGTGTGGAGGATGGAAAGTGCGAAGAATTCAATGTCTAATTTGGATGACTTTAAATGCAAAGAAATATTGTGAACGGGTGCAGCTGAATAAGATTCGGAATGAATTAAGGACAGCTGTTCCTTCCAGGGACCATGTTGATTTCTTGAATTTTACTGGTATTATTCCGCTGAAAGCAGGAACATAATGGTGTGGATTCGATTCTGCTCAGGGAATTTCTCATCCCGACCTTCACCATACATACTCTTGATGTATCACATGTCAACCCATTTTGCCAGCCCATTAAGTGGCCAAGGGCTTAAGTGGTGATTTAGTAATTCGTTGAGTACGTGTGGGTTCGACTCCTACGCGGCTTTCTCCTTCCATTAAACACAGATGTGGTCTTCCTTTGTGTCTTCTATTCTTTGGCTGACATGGGATGGAGAACGTTGCTCTTGTATGGGAGGTTAACGAATAATTGAAACCACATGAAAGTCGAAATAAAGCATTTCGGTTCTGTTGTAAGTTAAATTGGGATAATGAAAGTCAATGCAACTTTTCTTTCCTCCTTTCATTCCATCTTGACTTTCTAGGAATTTACATCGAATGAAGGAGAAACAAATAAGGAAAGAACGGGAGCAATAATTTATCCAGTGGGATTGTGAATTACTGTTTTAACGTAACACTCCTCACTGACCCGTATTTCAAACAGTCAGTTGGAATTGGAACCACAGAAAACTTCTGCAATGAAACGAAACTTTCATTCTTCTACAACTTCTTGCTGTGTGTGAATCATACTGCGAACCATCCTCCAGCGTGATCACGAAGTTGCCAACAATATAAGGTTCACCAATTTTCTTCGACAATCACAGCTTCTGCATATATCCATTTGTGGTGTGTCCATTATCATTTGTTGCCTCCAGGTCTTGAAGATCTTAGACCCCTCAAGATCGGTCAAAAGAATGCGGTCTGTTCAAAAAGCATGTGTCATTAGTTTATTGAATTAAGGTCCCTTGAAGCAATTCTATCCAGCAACACAGGAGTTAGAGCTTCTGTGTTCCGTGGTGAAATTGCACAGTTATATTTGAAATTTAGGCATTATTTACACTTTTCTTGAGAAACAGCCTTAATTACAAGAAAGACTAATCATATATAATATCGTGACATGATTTGCAGCAAGTTAACCCAATGATAATTCCTGGGAAAGAGTTCTTAATTACAAAAACGTCCACTCGACTGTAATATAGAGGCAAGATTGACAGCATGTTAATCCAATGGTAAATCCTTGGAAAAGAAATTTTATTTACATAAATTGAATGCCATGGCAAGCGTTCAAGGCTATTTCAAATGATCAATTAATGTGTCAGTATTCATTTTATGCAAACTCTGCTGTTCTCTTATCTTAGAATTTCAGCTTAATTCTGCAAATCACCAGTACAATTTCACAATGTTCAATCACTATTCTCAGCCAAATCATTGTTATATTTTAAATTGAAAGAAAAAAATTTGTGTTAAGCCAAAATCCACATATACTTATTGCTTCAAGCAATAAACTAAATTCAAATTTAAATCCTCATCTTCCCCCTTTGGTCATTCTATGGCCACATCATAAAGGCATGGAACAAATCAATCCAATTCGATGGCAGTAAAAAACTGCATTACTTCCTCTTCCTTCGAAGGGGAAGCAAGGGCAGGCAATGGTGTTTCTTCATCTTCATCTAAGTGGAGAAGTAGCATTTTCCGGGTGGACCAATATTGTAATTAGAAGTTAATATTTTAGCAATAATACACTTCACTATCGCAATACCAACAAAAAGACCAATTAAAACCATAGCAGTATACATAGCCATATTAATTAGCCAGTTTCACATTTCTTCTTCATGAGCTTATGAGGCTAGTTCCTGATCTGTTTGATCAGTTTGATAAACCTTCTCGATCACTTCATCCTATCTCGTTGGAATTCTAAACTTATTCATAAAAGAAGGTGTTAGATCAAATGATGCAGTAGTGGAAGTCGGCCATTCAGACCATCGGCCATTCAATGAGCTCATGGCTGATTTGCTAATCTTCAACTCCATTCTCCTGCATTGCCTCGACAAAGCTTCATCGTCTTTATGATCAAATACCTGTCTGGCACAGTTTGAAAATACCCAA
>NW_025214227.1:1389-22298 GCF_004010195.1 Chiloscyllium plagiosum | reverse complement strand
CATGTTCCAGTCTCCAAAGATTACTAGCCCAATATATCACCACTGCTGCATTTCTCCATTCAAAGAACGACATTGTCAATTCAGATTATCCCACATGGAGAGAATAGGACGCGTTTCTGTGTTGGAATGGAAGCAATTACGCTGGATTGGAGTGTTTACTGGAGCAAGAGACTGATGTGGTAACAATGTGAGCAAACACAACTCTTTCTGTCAAAGTAACTAAACACTACTTGTTAAGGAAAATTTCATAGGCCGCTTTCATGCATCGATCTCTTACTTAAGGCTCTAGTATGCTTCCTCAGAGCCAATCTTCAGTGCGGGTTAATGCTGCTGCAAAATCTTAATAATATCGTAAATGGAGACCAATATGCCTTTCCACCCCACCTTTGACCAGGAGCACTCCCAGCCTCAGCATTTCACGCGCTTCTATCCCGTCTTAGAAGGATTGCGCCTTTACCAATCACTTTACTGGTGCCACAGAATAGCGCCACGTGCTAATTCCCATCGCCACCTCCGATTTGGTATTCACGGCTGCGCCACTAGGTTTGACTGATACCAGTTCTAGGAACTGGGATTATGTGACCGGAAGCAGCAATGCGTACATCCTTGTGAAGAGAAGTTGGTGAAGCCATTGTTATTGAAACCATTGTTATTGAAACACACAGTGCAACTATATCCCGCACTATCCCCTGAACCTTCATTTTTTCTGGAAATCTACCAAACTCATTATTCAACATGTCGTACTCTATGAAACAACCACAGCGTTTGGGGATATCGAATTTAAAGATTCAGCCAATTCTGTATTCCAACATGTCTGCTATCACTCGCCTCATCTTCCTGTTGTGAATCTGCGACTTTTCCTAACATATCCTCTGTCACGGTAATTATTGCTGGTTTTAAACGGATGTTTCTGCATGACTCAGTGATGGTTGTAATGTTAAAATATTCTGCACTGTTGCCACAGTAACCTCTTTCGAATCCGAGTCACTGCAGGTAACGTTCCTCCCATTTTACACCTTGTGGCAAATACTGAAGAAACACACAAAGGAATTAGTTGATTTTATGTGAAAAAATTCTCCGAGATTATGACGTTTTCCATCAATCCCCTCTCTCACACATCTCTGAGAATCATATATCAGGATTCAGACTCACTCATTCTCGGAGAATTCTCTCCCTCCCACAAGCATTTACCTCCTTTAAGTTCTTCCTCCCATTTCCCTTACAATCACTTGCACATTGCGCCCTGTTCAGTCTGTGCTGCTGCAATCACTGTTGCTGGATGACCATGACCAAGTCTCATCATCAGGACCTTCAAACCAGTTGATCCATTGAGATCATTCCTCATGTAGCAGCTTTTAACTGACATGGACCAGAGATTATTTAAACTTCAGGCTCAGGAAAATGACACAGGGCAGCATTGAGGAAAACAACAGTTATTCAAAAAACATCAGTTTCTGTGGATTTCCACATCATTTATGTGGGATATAGGTAAAGTAGTGTTACTTCTGCAGTCATATTTACTTATGCAAGGTAAATGAACTGACACCAGTGTATAATTGTTTCAGCCAAGAGCTGAGTCAACAAGAATGAAAACTATGTGAAGGAAATACAGAATTGTTTTTGTATAAGCTAAAATGTGCCTGCAACAATGATAGATGTTACAGACAAATTGATAAGGTGCTGTGAGGGGAGGGGGTTAATCTAGATATGCCTTATAAACAGTAGTTAAAGGTATCTGTTTCCCGCTTCTGCAAAAACAAGAACAAACCACAATCAAGAAGTCATGAGGTCATAAGGTCATAACAAGTAAGGGAGGATATACCTAACAATGGCCCACAGTAGGATGTGGTCAAATGGCCTTGTGAGGCCAGAAATAAGCATTTTGTCACAGACAAGGCCGGAGAAGGCAAGAGATAAAAAAAGAGAATTGGGCGACGGTCTTAGGTGGGAGATGTAAGCAGTGGAGGAGCAATGGAATGAAAGAATACGAACCAAATTACAGAAATGCTGTATACTAGTGGAATTCAGTTTGTGTGCATCCTGCCTTGTGGACAGTGGACACCACACCCTCTTGCAAGAGTAAAATAAATGACACTACTGATTCAGATCTTGTCTCGGACTGAAATTATTGAAGTGAGTCACCCTCGTTTCTCACATTTATTTCACGCGTCCATTCGGCTCCAGCGAGACTATTGTGTGTAGTTGTGCAATTCAGGTTATACCAGGGATGTGATAGCACTGGAAATGATGCAGGGGAGATTTGCCAGGATATTGTCTGGGCTGAACAAGGAAGATTGGCCAAACTGGAGCTGTTTTACTTAGAGCAGAGAAGATTGAGAGGGGTTAAGATTCAGATGTGTAAAATACTGAGGGATATGGAGAACAGACACTAAAACACTGTGTGTTTCAATAAAAATGGTTTCGATAGAGATTTCAATCACAGAGAGCTATCGATTTAAGGCAGAGGTGGAATGGGTGGAAAAACGCTTTCAACCAGTGGCTCGTTGAAATCTGGAACTCAGTGTATGCAAGGAACAGAGAGGCAGAAATCCACATAACTTTCTAAGTATTCAGATGTGAATTTGTGATGCCAAGACATATATGTCAATGGGTCAATTGGTTTATAAAGGAGTTAGGATAGTGAAGCGATTGTTATTGAACAGTACAGATATTCTGTTCCTATGTGCGGGTTATTGATACCTGTCCTTCCATTCCTGAAGCGGCATGTCACAGGTAGCACTGGGTTACCCAGAGTGGCAAAGAACAGCAAAGAGAACAGGTAAAAGACCAACAGGTATCGGATGCTAGTAAGATCTCCGAGAGGTGCCTATCTGGAGAAATAGATTGCATAGAAAAAAGCATCGACACCGACCTGGAGAGAAAATCTACAGAGGAAGATACAAAGAGAAGATTCGACAACTGGCTGGTATTTAAATTTGAATATTTTTGTAAATATTAATGGGATCGGGGTTGGGGAAGGCTTTTCAGACCAGTATTGTGGAGCAGAAGGTTAAAGACAGGTTAAGAGAAAGGAGTTGTAAGTAGTTGTAAGTTAATTATCTTCTGTAAAATGTAAAAAAGGGATTAAGTTGTTATTTTTAACTTTAAATACTAATATTTGCCACAGTTCTTTGCCTCTTGAATTTTAGCAGAATACAGCACGGGTTGAATGCGTTGTGTGTTGCTGGTTTACATTAGCAGAGGAGTTTATCCGGTTATGTAATACCAGTTTCTGTGGTTGATGTGTTGTTTCGCTCATTTGTGCATTATACCTCATTCATGATTTTGAAGTTGTCCTCTCGGCGCAAGAGTTCCGTGCTTTTGCTCTATTGTACAAAATGTGCAGTGTGTCCAAGCAACAGGGCTCCCTACAATAACATCTGACACTGATTCAATCTGTCTATCCCGGTATTGACCAATGGAAGCAGCACTGCGCACTCTCCTCGAGTTTGGAAAACAAGTCCCTCAAAGGTAATGTAACATCCCCGCATTCAAAAGGTTTTCATTCCATCGCCTTCAATTCCTCACAGAATCTGATTTAGCAAGTTTTGCCACTGAGTCATTTATTTGTTTGTGTTCAAATCATGTGAGCAAAGGGTCACGGTTGGAGAGTGCTGGTCCCACAAAATAGAGGTCAAACCATACTCTGTGCACTGTACTCTACTCTTCATCATTTCACTAACAGCAGGTAGATGCATCTTTGCTCTACAAAATTTTCACGCCTGTTTTAAGAAGCAAGATAAACAGTTCCTGGTTCCTACTTTTGTTGTCACACAGACCAAGACTGTAAATGATGGGAACATGCACTGGTCGAGACTGTCTGCTCTCCCAAATCCCTTTTCTCCCCAGCAGGTGGTAAGATGATGGTCTGAATCGCTTTCTTCTGTTCCCTGTCACTCTGGGATGATGTGAGCTATGAGAACTCTTCTCTGAGCTGGGGGTAACGTGGTAAAGTTTATACACATCAGGTGCAATGTGCCTGAGCGACAGGACTCGCTGCAGTAACATCCCATGTTGATTCAGACAGCAGAGCCCTCGCTGTGAATTCGAGAAGTGCACAGACACTGTCCCCGATTACTGGGAGAGATTCTTTCTATCCCAGCATTTCTGCACTTTTCTATATGTCTCAGATGGAATTATTTGGACAAGGTTCCCAAAATAATATGAGTTCCTGTGCATGCAAGATCTCCCTTTTGTACAGCTTTCCAGAATTTTCATAACTACCACTCCCATGACCCCCTCCCCCGCTGCAGAAGCCCGTGTTTGATAGGGAGCTGAAGAGCGCATTCACCTTGCTCTTCCACAACACTGATTGACAATAGAAGATGAGTTCGTCCAGCTGCCAGCGGGGGAAGGGCTGGCGCAGCCTCCTGGGAAACGGGAGGCAGAATGGCAAGGAGCTATTATTAAGACACATTGCTGCCTTCACTCCGAAACAAAAGAAAAAGCCTTTTTTAAACAAGGAGACTCACCTGATTTATAGATCACGCTTAAGGTGCGGTTCTGTCTCGTTGGTCTTGGGTATGATATCGCCTCGGGTGGGTGATGTACGCGCGAGAAGTGACACTTGAGCCCTGGAGTTTTGCATCCGGTCGCATTTTTGACTAAGAAAGTATGATTTCGATGAGATCGACGTCAGATCAAGATACTGAATCTTTAAGACAGTCACCAGCAGCTTCTTCTATGCCGTTACTAGACTGAGAAATGTATTCTCCAACTTAAAATGATGCTGATCCTGTTAATGTGGATCTTGCCGAGCGCACGTCCTGTGCTGAGTAACCTGAATGCCTTTTTTCTCTCACGCTGTGATCTACATGTCCTGGATTACTATGATCTGCCTTTACCAATTTGCAAAGGTTTTCACTGCACTCAGGTAAATGTGATAATCAATCAAATATAATCCATCAATCGAATGATACAGACATTTCCTTATTGTTTGGATCCAGCGCTGCGAAGGTGGGCTGTGTGGCCTCACTTTGCACTATTTCGTGATTCTGACTGAAATCACAGTTAAACCAACAGAATGTGGGAAGTTACTCACAGGTTATATTGACACAGCCGGGACACATATGCGCCACAGTGTATTACACAATAATAGTGACGATCTTCTTGAAATCATTCTCTGAGGCACATGCCACACGCCAGATTAAAAACGGAAGACCGTTGGAAACTGCTGTAGTCAGCGCTAACAGAGCGATCCAGCGGGAGCGTACTGGGCTCATAACCCAGAAATTAATGGATTGAATACATCCTCTGCTCGTTGACAATTCCAGGTTTGAGTGTGTGTACTGCCTGGCCAGTGTTCCTCTGTAACAAAGGTCCATTCAACGTATTGCAAGTTTTTTTTCAATTTCCACTTCCTTTCTCTCAATGTATATGAAATGAATATCGCGTAATGATACACCCGCCAAATTTATACAGGTGAGGAAACACACTTATGAATGTCTGGAAGCTCTTTTCCTGTTCTCTATCTGTCTTCTCTGATTTGATTCGTAAAATCACTTGCCAGACCTGGGAATAAACTGGTGTAGGTACGATATATCAGTTGCAGAGTGCTCGATGAACATGACACCCTGCATTTATTCCCCACGCTGTTTCACACAGCAGTGTCCTTTCTGTGAAATGAAAAGCCATGAATGACAATTGGATCATCTTGCTGGAGACAGCATTACGATACTGACACAGTTCCGCATTATTACTACGTGCATCACCAATTATAAATAACAACAGAGATATACAGGTGACACAGAGTTGCAGTGGACTCGCTGGGCTGAACGGCTTCTGTCGGCGCGTGAGTGACGCCACGCATTGATGCTGCCCCTCCTCCTGTCTCTGGAACAGAGTGGCTGAGGGTGAAACAATGTCTCATCTTTAACCCTCCTTCTGCGTTAGATTATCTGCAGCCCCACAGCTCAGAACTGTGGGAATGGCTTTCAGTAAGTGAGGGTTTTACTCGGATTGTCTTCATCTCGGACAGTTGGGGCTCAGATGCTAACTGCTGCCCGATTGCAGCAAAGAAACAGGTGTCCCTATTAGAAAAGTTTTTTTTTCTGCAGGATCGCTGTGTGAAGATGGATTCTGAACACCAAACAGGCTGCACAAAAATGCCTTCACATGAATTTACCTGATGGAAGAGTATCCTGAGTACATTTCTCTATTTGCCACTATCTCAAAATCTTTGTCGCGATCTCAGATAAATAATATTGGGAGGAAGTTCCCAATCAAACTTTATCATTTCCAGCACTTGAGGGGCCTGGTTGTGCCGATGAGAGAGAGCATGAGAGCGTATTCGCGCTTGCCTCCCCTCACACTGCCTGCAGGTGGATGGAAATAGATGAATAATCTGCCGATGGACACAGCTCAGTCCAAGCGGAAGAGATAAAGAGCACCGTCCCGCGAACAAGGAGAGGGAATGAGTAGGTGATATTCTTGAAACTCTCTTGCTGTTTCGAAATCCGAGAGCAAAGTGGGATGTTGTTGGATCTGAGTGACTCTCAGCTGGTTTAGTGTTGGAAATGCAAGAGTGTCTAGGGGTGTTATCTTCGCTTCGTAGCTTGTGTTAATACTGGCATGCGAAAATTCTTACTTCAAGTCGCCTTCGAGCCTTGGTTGTTTGATTTCACTTTTGCCCAGTCGCCCAATTAACTGTTAGATAAAAAAGGCGCAAATTGTGAAGTTGCAGCCCTTGATATAACTTTGTGTTTTGGGGTCAGAAGTGTCATTGCAGTGGGCATGACACAGTACCATATGTGGTGAAAGCGAAACAAATGGTTCAGGATGTTCACACACACAATCCCACTCTGAATAAATCCACCATCTGGATGTTTGCCAGTTCTGAATGTTGACCTTCAGGAAATGGGAACGTGAAATGATTAGAAACAGCGCTGAACAGGTTGATGGGAATGGTGTGGTGTATGAGGAATAGCAACAATAAAGGTCATTTGGAAAGTTGAGACAGTTCTCCTTGGAGAGCAGAAGGCCGAAAGCTGGCTTTATTGAACCTTTCCAAGTCATGAGTGGTTTAGACATAGGAGAAAAAGGAAGGGAGAATGCTCCCTACGCCTGAAAGTATCGAGAACGATTCGGTAGAGTTTTAAAGTCATTAGTAAAAGAAGAAAAATGTACATGAGGAAAAACGTTTTCACATAGCGAATGGTTAGGGTCTGTAAACCACTGCCTGACTTGACAAAGACACAGTTTCAATCAAGTTATTTAAAAACTAATTCGATGTTGTTGAACCTAAAAGTTTGCAAAGTTACAGGGAGAAGGCAAGAGAATGATATCAAAACAGAAGTACATTTATCTCTGTGGAGACCCAGCACAGCTAAGGTGGTTTGTGACACATTGTGATTCTGAATGGAATCACAATTCGACCAACAGAATGCAGGGAGTTCGATAACAGTGATATTGGCAAAGCCAGGTCACATCTACACAACAGAATATTACCCAGCAGGTAAATGTCACAGGGAGGATGGCGCTGAATGAAAAGCCTGCAGGGTGTCCTGCCATCAGACACAGTGCACTTCACTATTCAGAT
Source organism: Chiloscyllium plagiosum (assembly GCF_004010195.1). Classification (NCBI taxonomy): domain Eukaryota; kingdom Metazoa; phylum Chordata; class Chondrichthyes; order Orectolobiformes; family Hemiscylliidae; genus Chiloscyllium; species Chiloscyllium plagiosum. Next base: position 14,761 of record NW_025214227.1, on the reverse strand, counting down.
TATACCAGAGTGAGAGCCACAGGATGCAACTTGCTTAATTGTACGTTTTATTTTTCAGCAGGGGAATTACGAACGATGAGGGCAAGTGGAAATACTGGTGATTTGTTCACATTTGAAGTGTTTACGGGAAGCAGGGAGCTGCAGAAGACACATGGTAAAGCTATTGAGATCCTACTACAGGAACAGCAAATACGTTGGACAGCGCAGAGGAGATCTTTGAAGTCTTGAATTCTGGTAGATGGAAAAAGTGAGGACTGCAGATGCTGGAGATCAGAGCTGAAAATGTGTTGCTGGAAAAGCACAGCAGGTCAGGCAGCATCCAAGGAACAGGAGAATCGACGTTTCGGGCATAAGCCCTTCTTCAGGAATGAGGAAGGGCTTATGCCCAAAACGTCGATTCTCCTGTTCTGGTAGATGGGCCGAGCGTGCTTTCACAAGGCCACACTGTTACAAAAGATAATGTGTCCTTGTCTCTTGGCCTTGTGTCGTAGCATGGCACATATTGCCGTTACACTGCAGGAAATTCCATTTTCCACCGAGAGGGCAGTCAGCATTTAACAAAGGATATATTGCGAAACCTTTCACATAAATTGTTACATTCCATCTTAGTGTCTTACTTTGTTTCCTTCCCACTTGACCGATCATTGTGCCTGCACTGAAGGTGTTTTGCTTCTTCTGCGTGGTTTTTTCAGTCTGAATGACATGATGAAGCTGTACTGCCCCATCTTCTGATGCAATTTTCCACTTCAATTCAACTCACCCTAACTTCGCTCTCTGATACATTTCCCCTTGCTTCAGTTTTAAGCGCTCGTCCTAGACCCAACCTGTCATCCTCCAAAATCAATACGAAACTCAGCCACACTGTCATCACTGCAAACCAGCGACACCTCCATTCTGAGGCCAATCATTACTGCGGTCTCATTTCACATTATCAGCTACCGTGCTTTCTGGTGGCTTCTAGAAATCACTATGCTTATAAATTGCTGTAACATCCGCCAATATGAAATAAAAACAGAAAGATTCAGGAAATTTTATCATGCACAAACAAACGACAATAAGGAATGTAACTGTTGGGACAAACGTTAATGCAAGCAGATTGCAAAATCTTAGTCTGAAAATCTTGCTGCAATTGTTCTGCTTTTAATGAGCACACTCATTGAGTTCAGTGCAGAACCGATCCCAACTCGGAGAAGCGAATCATTGGTTTTGAAGATGCGTTCAGAATGTTCACTGGATTCATCCCAGTTATGGGAGGACTGTCCTCTGGGAGCATATGAGTAAAATCATTCAATGTCAAAAGGGGTTTCCAAACATGAGTGGTGAAAGGAATGTCTCCATTCACAAATTAAATGTTGGGTAAGATTTAATACAGAGACACACGAACAAACTAGATAAGAACAATGAAAGATGATAAACAATCGATATTATAATTAATTTTTGGCAAGTTTTTGATTTTAGATCCACGGTGGTATTTGGCGACGGGTATGCCATGTACACAATCAGTCTGCACAGAAAACGACTGCAGCTACAATGTGATGTGATTGAATCTCAGTTACATTTAGAAAAAGCTGAGACTCACTCAGGTCAGGAGGATTTAGGGACGCTGGCCTTACAAACCTTTTCCCAAATTCCTTGGAAGTACAAAGGAAGTTTTCGTGGGGAGGTTGTTCATGATCTGGTTAGATAATAATGAACGTTGTTTGAATTTATGAATAGGGAAATTGTATTACAAAGCTAAGAGTTCATAGTGTAATTGTAAAATTTAAAGGTCAAACTCAGTGCAAACATTGTTTGTAATCCTTGTCCTCACTCTCCAACAAAAAAACGTAAAGACATTAGAAAGGGCGCAGCCACAATTTCTTGTATAGAAAGGCATGAGGAAACTCAGGGTTGAGGTTTACTGAGGCATAAAAACACTAGAAATGATACAAACCGGTTTTATGTGGATGATGGACAGAATGAGGGATTTTATTCACATGGTTTTGAAAATGCTGTACCGGAAATATGCAAGTTTGGGAAGTTAACGAAAGACATCTTTCACATAACACAATGTTTTAAGTGACTAAATCAGCAGTAGTCCCTTTTTCGAGTAAATAAATAAATAGATTCTCAGATTCAAAACCATTGGTCAATGATCCAGAAAAACTTGGATCAGAGTTTCTTCTGCTCAAGAGCTATTTAAATCCTAACCGAATTTCCAGAAAGAATGATAGAAGCTGAGTCCAGAGTGTTTCATAAGACACATGCACAAGAACACATGTAGTGAATTTACCATTGGGAGAAAGTCAAAATGTGTGTAAAAATTTCGAATTTTTTTGACTTATCAAAAAAGACTTTTCATGAACACGTCCAACTGGATAAGATGGAATATGAAATATTCATGAATTTGAAAGGTATGGCATATTATTCAACGTAAAACATTGTAAATGGAATTGATCTTCTAGAAAATTGCAAACAAAAGTTATTTCCTCATGAGAAGGAATTGAATTGTCGCTAGGAGACATAATACCTGCTTTAAATATTTGACCACATTTACATCATGTTACGTATATGTCATGCTTTCTGATCTCCCTCCATTAAATTCTCAAAGTTGTCTCTGTCTTTTTTGTCTTTTTTTTAGCCCTATGTTCTTTCCTACAGCACGCACTTTTAAGCTGAAAGAAGCTCTGACCAAAACTGAATGCAATATTCGAACGGTCCCTTGTGATCAATATAATTCCTTTTTGATTATTGCAATGACTTTTGCGAGTTTACAGCAAATTGAGTAACACGAAACGGGCTCAACATGTTTTGTTTTCTCTGAATTTAGCGCAGTGCGCGTGGGAAACGCCATCCATTTGTTGAAAAAAATATTTTCGGTTCACTGCCCACACATGTTGTCACGTTTTAAAAATTTGCAGCATGTTTGTTAGTAATGAGTCATTTTCCAGAAAAGGTCGTTTCTCAATTCAAAAAACTGGTACTTTCCAATCAACTTGGCTTGCTCAACATCGCCTTCCGTCCTGAAACTTCAACACAATGACAAATTGAAGCTGCTCTATGTGAGGGTCAAATTTAAAACCTCCACTCAACACAGCCTACTACATTGGCACAGAGATACCATCCACTGATTACCTGCTGCACTGGATCCACGCATTAATGCTTACAGCCACATTCCTGGTTGTATCAAAACGGATGGGAAAACGAGAACCTCTGATTCCACGGCTGGTACCTGGAATTATATGATCGCCTTTACCAGTGGTTCCAATGTTCTATGAGGAAATGGATGCGCTGCTCATTACTAAGATGAGTGAATTATTTAATAATATAATTGCAATATTTCTGTCCACTAATCCCTGGACTTTCTTATTTTGATTTTGATATGTAGAAATCTTTTAATTTTAATTTTGAACAGACTCAATGACGGATCTCCACAGTGCCTGCGGAATCAATTATAAAATTTCATAACATTCTGAGTTCTTCCATCTCAGTCCGCTGTTTGGGAAGTGTTCCCGTTCTGGGAAATTCACTTCCCTGTGTATCCGCTGCTGTTCCCAGCATGCCCTGTGGTACTACACACATTTTCCTTCTGCCATTTGCTCACTGTGTTGCTGTGATCGTACAGTGACCTCGTGTCACACAGCCCAGGAAAAGAACACAGGCCAAGGTTGAGCAAAACAAACTTTATCTGTAAAGAGTCGCTCCTGTCGTTTATTGTGTTGTCAATTCCATTTTCAGTTAGTCTTATTTAAGATTTTGAAATTATTCACTCTGTACATAAGTGCGATCGGTCAAAAATATTTGTCCAGAAGAGAGGGAGTGCTAGTTCTACCAGTGAGCACTCTGGACTGTCCTCGAGTCGAGAAAATAATTCTTCAGAGACAGTGTTACATCGCCCCCGTCACGAGGCTTTTCATTCCATCAGCTCCAATTCTTGATAGAATTCAATTCAACAGATCTTGTTACTTAGTCATTTCTTTATTTCTGTTCAGATCATGTGAGCAGAATGCCACTTTGGGAATGTGCTTGCCCCATCAAGCAGAGGTGAGGCCATAGTCTAGGAAGTGGATTGTGCTATTTATCATTTCACCAACACCAGGGAGAAGTATCCGCTTCTCTGCACAATTTACTCAACTCAGTTAAGCATATCATCAGATGTGTAACGTGAATGTGACGAGTTGTCTGAGAGGTTAAAGTGATTATCTACTGACTCATTGTTCTCTACAGGCGTGGGATCGAATCACACTCTTGTCACTTATGTAATGCAGTCGTTCGTGATTCTGTTTTTGTTTAGGTCACGGCTAAATTGGAGGTCGACTGGTCAGTTTATCACCATCGACGCTGCAGTAAAGTCTCCATTAATTAGTCGAGTCTGTCGCTGAAACGGCATTGAAATGCAGACTGACGTCGGATAATGAAAAGGAACACTGTTTTACTTTTGAAGGCATGTTACTGTGAGCTTTTATCGAACGAATGAGATCCAGGAAAAGCAAATAACGAGAGGTTACAAGCGTATGTTTATCCAATGGATTGTTAATAAGTATTTTGTTATATGAAATCTGTAGCAGAGTGGGTAGAAGTGATTCATCTTAGTGACAAAAGCACAGACAGGCAGCTGAAAATAATGGAGATATTTCGAAGAGGAAGGTTTCAGGGACACCGAGTACTGGCTTAAAATGCACAGCAGAGAACTTGCTAATGTAGGTACTGTGCATTGGCATGGACACAGTTACACATTGGTCTCTCCCTTTCTCATTGCTCTTGCCAGTGATGAATGCTGAGCATAAGATGCAGACAAAGAGAAGAAGTGGAAAGCAAGCTCCCTCTCTTTATGAACAACTGGAGTAGACATCATGTTAACTGCAGGGACTAACCAAAACTGTGGAACAATAACCGCTGTACAAACACGTGAAATTATTTAAATTTCCTTTAATCTCTTGTCATTAATAGATATTTAGTTCTAACAACTGTGTGGCCAATAGAAGACAATGCCTCATTTCATGTTGGATAACAACATTATCAAACATTTTTCGAATTGAGATCTATTGTGATCATTTTACACATTTAGCAATTTCATTTTAATGAATAGAAACCTCATTCCCTCATAGGAAATAAAACTGCTGATTTCCTCAAATACGTCATCCTTGCTAAATAGCAGTTACTCAGCATGAATCATAGGAGGAAATATTTATTGAAAATCCGCCATTTAGCACTATTATCTTACGTCGCATTGAGTGCAATAGGCACATGCTAAACAAGCCTTTGGGAAGAAAGTGTTTCACAAAGTATACTTGGGTAGTGATTAAAAATAAGGTAAGGTTCTCATGTTGCGGATAGTACACTTGTATTTGCATCCAAATTTAATAGTGCAACTACTCCGTGGCCCTCAGGGATGCAATCAGTGAGCACACGGTACTTCTATGATCGCATCGAGGCGCATGAAATGCCTGGGCTTCAGCTCAAATAGCACCTTGAGCAGCTTCCATTGACATGGCGCAGCAGGGAGCATTGGGGTATCAGGCTTGGAGCTCAACCCTCACATGGAGCAGTTTCTATTTATATAGCGCAGCAGGGAACTTTGGGACACCAGACGGTAATCTCCAACCGCACCTGGAGGAGCTTCTATTGACATGGAGCAGGGAACATTGGGACATCAGGCTGGGAGTTCCAAATTCACCTGGAGCAACTTCTATTGACATTGAGCAGCAGGGAGAATTGGGACATCAACCTGGGGTCACCAAACTCACCTGGAACAGCTTTGATTGACATGGAGCTAGGAACATTGGGACATCAGGCTGGGATCTCCAACTTTACCGAGTGCGCCTCAAACTCATGCAGCTCATGGTTATTTTATGAAATCAAACGAACATACATTCTTACATACACATATATACATTTACAACTGAAAAGCATCTCAGAAGATAGATTCTGATAACCATTGATTTATGTCTGGATTCATGGGCTATCCTTATCTGCTGCGAAATTGATATTGTAGCCAGCATTTCCCAGCAGCTGTGAAAGCAGGAGAGGGATTACCCAACCCTTTAACTGTGAACGTGCTTCTATTACTATGCAGGCGCATATGTGAGAATATATGAAAGCATGCAAAAAGGTCGCATGGCGCAGTGGGCTGAACAGATGCATCGAGGTTTTTGAATCTCAGTTATGTGAATTCGAATGGCTGCGCTGCCATTTCAGTGGATCAACTGTAATGCTACAGCGTGTTGAAATGTGGGTCAAAATAAAAACTTTAGAATTTGTTTCTCAAAGACTGGACAGTGGTGGGTACGAATACAGACTCAGGCAAAGGGGTCAGTGCCTGCACTGACATAATAGTGTGCTCTACCCAAACGAAAAATCGCGGGCTCAAGCAGCTCTATCGCTGGTGTTTCGTTTCAGAAAAGTTGACTTTTCACAGGAGCCGAAAGCAGGCTGTTATACCATCGCTGTTGTGAAACAAAGTCCTGCGGTGACTCAACTCATCGTTGTTTGATGATTTGGCGAATGGGAAAATATTTGCGATTTTGTGTGATCCATAGTTCCCATGTTTTCTGTCCTGGAGACAGAAGGGAAAGATAATCTAATCGAGATTATGATTGACGAAATTCACTTTTTATTATGTTCTAATGTTCTTTCTTTCTCTCTGTGCAGCACTAAGGCTCCAGAATGTTTCAACGAGTAGTTTGGACTTGCCCAGCTGTTAAGTCGCTCGACACACGTTCCAGGGGCGAGGGTTAGACTGCCATTTCTGCCGATCAACTTTAACGCTGCAGCTTGTTAAAATGCTGTGTCGATCACCACTGTGATGATGTTCAAAACAAAAGGAAAGTGGGTTTGCTTCCTGGGGAATTAACTGTGGTGTGGGAACGTGCCGAATTTTATAAAGTACCTGTGCTCTCATGATCGTGTTTGCCTCCTGCGCGGAAAATAGCAAACAGCACAGCTGTTGCTTTATGTCCCAGGCAAGTTGAGTTTTTACTGAAAGTTTTTATTACTTTTTGATTTCTGCTACTATGTTTCAACTGACGTGAACAGAAACTGCATTTATAATAAGCACCATGGAATTTAGCAGAATTTATGGAGTCGCTTCTCGTCGATTCCCACACAGGTTTCCAACTCAGTTGGTATCCATGTGGCTCATGTCCAGGAGTGAACATCTCAGCAGCAAATTGCACGGTTAAGGTCAAAGGCACGGAAAGTGGCATCTCGAACTGGCTCTGAGGTCAGAGCATCCTCACAATGTGATCTGTTGTTCTCGGATTGTAATGCTAACTCCGGTTTTAGGGTGGAGAACATTCTTAGGGACTCTTATGCTGAAAAACAGACACAGTGACTGAAACTATGCTGCACGGGATGATGTGGAACATGCGTGCTCAGCTTTGTTCATTTTCCCTGTCGTCCGGTGTGTTTCGTGTTCCGTGTAAACGTGAAAGTTGTCCTGTTTCGAGCAATGGGTGAAATCATTTAGCAAAGCAAGAATCGAAATTGCAGTAATTCAAGCAGCTCATGGTTATTCCACCAAATCATAAGCGAACATATGTTCTCACGCACTTAAAGATACATTTGTAGCTGAAAGGAGTCTGAGAAGATACACTCAGCTTACCATTGATGGATTGATGGGCTATCGTTTTCTGTTGCAAAATTGATATTGTCGCCGGGCACGTCCCAGCAGCTGTGCGAGTCGGATAGGGATCATGGAACCCTTTTCACGTGACTTTGCATCTGTTGTTATGCTGGAGAACATTTGGAAATGCAAGAAAAGTAGAATTGCAGCAGCTGGAAATGTGGCCGCGCGGTCTACAGCGCTGAATCCAGGTTCCAGGCTCGAAAGGGACGTGGGCTCGAATCCCACCACTGCCATTTTAGCTTATCAACTCCAACGCTGCAGCTTGTTAAAATGCTGTTTCGGCCCCCACTGTATATTGACGTTGAAAACAAAAATAAAATGGGTTTGCTTCCCAGGGAATTAGTTCGCACGTTCGTGGCTGAACTATCCCAGGGAAGTGTGGGATAGTGCCAAATATTTCAAAGTGTCTCTTCTGCCATGATCGTGTTCGCCTGCCGCGCGGAAAATCGCAAATAGTTATGCCGTTCCAGGCAAGTTGAGCTTTTACTGGAACCGAATGGATGCTTGCCTACCTAGGGACGCCTTCATCCCGTGAATGAATTAAGAATGAACTAGGGCTGCAGTATGTTTGAAAGAGTAGTTTGGAATTGCCCTGTTGTTTGTTGTGAGATTACTTTATGACTCATGCCCTCGGACTGTCTCACATTTAGCATTCATGTATCTCTGTGTCTGAAAATGCATGAGGCATGCCAGTTTTGTTTGTGTTCCGTGTTAAATGCTTTCTGTTTTGCGATTCGCTCAATACATTTCGAGTTAACAGGGTTTCTGAGGTCACTTCCAGCAGCAAATACCCTCAACTGAAGATCTGGGAAAATTTCACAGAGTATGGTCAGTCGGAGCTAAAGTAAGGAAGTCGTTCGTTTCTGCAGTGTTTCACAATAGTACCTTTCCCGTGAGCAGTCGAACAGACTAAATGATTGTGCCACAGACTGCGACGGCAAGCTCCGCTAAAATGTAATCCTTTCACACCGCGTGGAAACAGATACTGCGGGGTATCTCGTCCATGCTCACCACATAGCCAAAATTAAACAAGTCCTGTTCCCTAGCATTTGGCCCCAATCCCTCTGAATGCATCCAATCCAGAAACTCACCCGATTACCTTTGCAATTTTCTGAGTGTCATAGCCTCCTCCACTTCCTCTGGTAGATCATTCCAAACACGCACAAGTTTCTGTGTGGGAAACGTGCCACAGGTCCTTTGTCAATTTCAGCCCCCTCACCTTAAACCTATGCTCTCGAGTTTTCAACTCACACCAATTTTGGGTAAAGCACGTAAATGCTCAGTTTACAACCCTTCCATAAGGTCATGTCGCAGCTTTTAAGCTGCAGGGAAAGTCTATTCCACCAGCCTATTCCACCTCGCCATACGGTACAAACATTGACGACATCTTTGTTTATATTTTGTCATCAATTTAACGTGACTTTTTTTTACGTTTTCAAGATGTCAATTAAGCTGGACAACAACGAGCTATTGGAAACAGAAAGGTGAAACGTCGAACGGCTTCAACTTTCTGTGCTGGACGCCACTTAGGCACAGTAGGGCCCGCTGTGGCTTGATTCTGTAGTGCAGTGGTCATCACGTTCAGCTAACACGCGAAAAGTCCTCAGTTTGGGACTGCTTTGTTCTTCAACTGCAGCCTTTTACATGGACAAGAACTGAGCTTTCTTGCTTGCTTTCCCATCTGCAAACCTGTCTTCGAATTTGCTTGAACAAATCTGCTATCCTAGTGAAATGTAATGCAAGTCTATTTAATTACAGTGCAAAGCGTTGTTAAGTTTTTCTCCAACCTGGTTCTGATCATATGCCATTTTGTTTGAGAGTGTAGTTACCGCCTTCTGATCCTTCCAAGAAAAGCAGTACCGCATTTGCATTCCTTGCGCAGGCGGTTCGGTTCAAAGACAGGAAAGAAGCTGATGCTCTGGTGTCACAGCGCACCACGAATTCCTGAACTTGTCTGTCTGTCAAATGTACCCCAAGGTCGTCTCTGGAAGCTGTCTATCGTTATTCAACGTGCGAGAATTGGCACAAGAGGTCCTGAATCATGTTTTGGAGCAATTCGCACGTTAGTGGCTCATTAAATCAGCAACAACAATGAAAGAAATTACATTGTTAGAGGAACCATTGGACTTGCGCATTCATAGCGTCGCTAGTATTAAGGTCCGCCCCGATATCTAAGTCTTGTTGGAACTGAAACGGAGGAATCGACAGAGAGGCTACAGAATGACATCGCATCCATTTGGTTTTCTTTAAATCACTGACGAGCAGGAAAATGTAAACGGGGAGGGCGAGTGGAGAAGTGAGGCAGTTGCAGCTCTGGTGAAATTCCTTCTTTGTGATCCACTCAGCAACCAGAGACGTGAAGGTGACTCAGGCATGAAAGCTCTTCACATCGAGAACAAAAAGCACTCAAGGGCAGTTAGCACCCCGAGATCTAAGTCACTTTGGAACTGAAACGGAGGAATCGACAGAGAGCCTACAGAATGACATCGCATCCATTTGGTTTTCTTCAAATCACTGACGAGCAGGAAAATGTAAACCGGGAGGGCGAGTGGAGAAGTGAGGCAGTTGCAGCTCTGGTGAAATTCCTTCTTTGTGATTCACTCAGCAACCAGAGACGTGAAGGTGACTCAGGGGTGAAATCTCTTCATATCGAGAACAAAAAGCACTCAAGGGCAGTTAGCACCTCTTCCGGAGTGGGGGTGGGGTGAGGTAATTACCTTGTGAATTCTGTGACTATGTTCAGAAACTGGCTTTTCGATTGAGGTGAACAGAAACTGCATTTCTAAAAAGCACCACGGAATTTAGCAAAATATATTGAGTCGCTTCTCCTCGATTCCCACACAGGTTTCCAACTCAGTTGGTATCCATGCGGCTCATGTCCAGGAGTGAACATCTCAGCAGCAAATTGCACGGTGAAGGTAAAAGGCAAGCAAAGTGGCATCTCGAACTGGCTCCTAGGTAAAAGCATACTCACAATGTGATCTGTCGTTCTCGGATTGTAATGCTACCTCCGGTTTTTGGATGGAGAACATTCTTTGGGACTCTTATTCTGAAAAACAGACACAGTGACTGAAACTATGCTGCACGGGATGATGTGGAACATGCGTGCTCAGCTTTGTTCATTTTCCCTGTCGTCCGGAGTGTTTCGTGTTCCGTGTAAACGTGAAAGTTGTCCTGTTTCGAGCAATGGGTGAAATCATTTAGCAAAGCAAGAATCGAAATTGCAGTAATGTCAAGCAGTTCATGGTTATTCCACCAAATCAAAAGCGAACATATATTCTCACGCACTCACAGATACACTTGTAGCTGAAAAGAGTCTGAGAAGATAGACTCAGCTTACCATTGATTTTTGTCTGGATTGATGGGATATCAATATCTGCTGCGAAATTGATATTGTAGCCGGGCACATCCCAGCAGCTGTGCGAGTCGGAGAGGAATCATGGAAAGCTTTTTATGTGACTTTGCATCTGTTGTTATGCAGGTGCACAATTGGAAATGCAAGAAAGTGGGTCCTGGGGCCGGCCCGTAGAGTGGCCGAGCGGTCTAAGTCGCTGCATCCAGTTTCCAGGCTCGAAAGGTGCATGGGTTCGAATCCCACCACTGCCATTTCAGCTTATCAACTCCAACGCTGCAGCTTGTAAAAATGCTGTTTCGGTCCCCACTGTATATTGATGTTGAAAACAAAAGTAAAATGGGTTTACTTCCCAGGGAATTGGTTCGCACGTTCGTGGCTGAAATATCCCAGGGAAGTGTGGGATAGTGCCAAATATTTCAAAGTGTCTCTTCTGCCATGATCGTGTTCGCCTCCCGTGCGGAAAATCGCAAACAGTTCTGCCGTTCCAGGCAAGTTGAGCTTTTACTGGAACCGAATGGAGACTGTTATTTTATCGCTGTTGTGAAACAAAGTCCTACGGTGACTCTACTCGTTGTAATCTGGCTTTCTGGCTCATGGGAAAATCGTTTCAATGAATTTCGATGTAATACGTTATTGAATTTTTCCCATTTCCTTCATTTCCGTCCTTGGAGACATCGGAAGGGAAAGGTAATCTAATCGAGACTGTGATTGGTGAAATTCACTTTTTACGGCCAATTCTTATTATGTTCTTTCTTTCTCTCTTTTCAGCATTGTCTGGAAAATGGTGGTGCACTAAAGGTGCAGTATGTTTGAAAGAGTAGTTTGGAATTGCCCTGTTGTTTGTTGTGAGATTACTTTATGACTCATGCCCTCGGACTGTCTCACATTTAGCATTCATGCATCTCTGTGTCTGAAAATGCATGAGGCATACCAGTTTTGCTGGTGTTCCGTGTTAAATGCTTTCTGTTTTGCGATTCGCTCAATAAATTTCGAGTTAACAGGGTTTCTGAGGTCACTTCCAGCAGCAAATATCCTCAACTGAGGATCTGGGAAAATTTCACCGAGTATGGTCAGTCGGAGCAAAAGTAAGGAAGTCGTTCGTTTCTGCAGTGTTTCACAATACTACCTTTCCCGTGAGCAGTCGAACAGACTAAATGATTGTGCCACAGACTGCGACGGCAAACTCCGCTAAAAAATAATCCTTTAAAGCCGGTGTAAGCAACACGACGTTATTGGGGTACATCGCGTGAAACCAGGTACATTGGGTTATGTAGTCCATGCTCACCCCATAGCCAAAATTAAACAAGCCCCGTTCCCCAGCATTTGGCCCCAATCCCTCGAAACCCATCCTATTCAGAAACTCATCCGATTACCTTTGCAATTTTCTGAATGTAATAGCCTCCTCCACTTCCTCTGGTAGATCATTCCATATACGCACAACCTTATGTGTGGGAAATGTGCCTCAGGTCCTTTGTCAATTTCAACCCACTCACCTTAAACCTATGCTCTCGAGTTTTCAACTCACCCCAACTTGGGTAAAACACGTAAATACTCAGTTTACAACCCTTCCATAAGATCATGTCGCAGCCGTTACACTGCAGGAAAAGTCGACCCTGCCTATTCCACCTCGCCCTACGGTACAAACATCCTTGTCTGCATTTTGCTATCTATTTCACGTGTCTTCTTTTTTAGGTTTTCCAGATGTCAATTACGCTGGACAACAACGAGCGTTTGGAAACAGAAAGGTGAAACGAAGAATGGCTTCAACTTTCAGTGCTGGACGCCACTGAGCCGCCGCCGCGCTGTTTGTGGCTTGTTTCGGTAGAGTAGTGGTCATCACGTTTGTCTCACACGCGAAAAGTCCCCAGTTCGAAATTGGGCCGAAACTGCTTTGCTCTTCAACTGCAGCCTTTCACATGGGCAAGTACGTATCTTTCTTACTTGCTTTCCCATCTGCAAACCTGCCTTCGAATTTGCGTGAACAAATCTGCTGTCATAGTGAAATGTAATGCAATTCCATTTAATGACTGTGCAAAGCATTGTAAAGTTTTTCTCCTCACTGGTTCTGATCATATGCCATTCTGTTTGAGAGTGCAGTTAGCGCGTTCTATTCTTCCACGAAAAGAAGGGCCGCATTTGCATTCCTTGCGCAGGCGGCTCGGTTCAAAGACACCGAAGAAGCTGATGCTCTGGTGTCACAGCGCACCACGAATTCCCGAACTTTTCTGTCTGTCATATGCAATAGCTGTAGAAGGAAAAATAAAACGTGCTCCAAACTTCCCTTTATCATTCATCCCTGGTTTTGAAGTTCTAAACTCTAGATATAGATCCATACGAATGAGGGAATTTCTCTCCTGTTAACTCCCACCAAACTCACATCGCCTGGAACCCTTCCATATGGACACAACTCA
>NW_025214227.1:0-1024 GCF_004010195.1 Chiloscyllium plagiosum | reverse complement strand
TAATGTTCAGAAACTGACTATTCGCTGCAAGAAATGCACACCAACCCTCCAGGGATCAACCGTCACAGTGCAATACTTTACCCTTTTTCTCTTCATTTGCTCCTGAATAAGGCACCTTACTGACAGTCGACCCAGTTGTAAGCAAATCATATCTCTGGCGCAGTGAGGCAGCAGTGATAACCAGTGAGCCACCTTACGGCCCTGTGAAATATTGCAAGGCACATGCGGACGCGTTTGAAATGCGATTCCTGTCAAAGATGCTCTACTTTTGTTGTTGCCATTATTAGGAACAATAAATCCTGATTCCCTGACCAAGAAATGAACCCAAACCACAGCGGTGAAAGCGTTGCATCGTAACCATTAGCCGACCAGGAAGGACGGCATGTGCAGTTGTATCTTCTCGCAGCAGCACAGCTTCTTTTCCAGCGATGAGAAATTTCTATCAAAAAAGAATGTTCGTGACACCGTTCTTTTACAGCATAGAATAATACATTATGTCAGTGCCAGTCATTAAACATCCAAATATTCTAGTTTCCAGATATCAATACTTGGCCCACAGCCTGACGTCTGAAGTGTTCATTTCAATGAGACTTTACATGCAAAGGTTTAATCTCAAATGAACCAGCGATAGAGACTGAAGTCAGATACCGTCAAGTTTGTTCCTGACCTGTGGGAGAACTGAACCTCATGTTGACCCATAGAGGGAACTATTCAGACACATCTTTTGATAGCGACGAAGAACTCAGGAGAGCCCAATTTCCATAAAATGAAGAATTGAACAGTCTGGCCTCTTCTTTGTTCACTATTAGCTTTAAAACCCGTTTCTGTTTACATAGGTAAACTGGCAGGAGGCTGTCCTTCTAAGACTGCCCCAATCGTGAATATTTGGAACCTGCTAAACGTTGATTTCTCCACCTCTGGGGCAGCCTGGCTAGCTATGCTCTTCCAGCCTCCTATCTGTTTAATTTGGATTCCAGGATATTCCTGTTTTTACATAAGGAACGGAAGCACACAGCCGCATCCC
>NW_025214226.1:35094-40483 GCF_004010195.1 Chiloscyllium plagiosum | reverse complement strand
GGAGGAAACCAGAGAATCCAGAATAAGCTCTTGCCGACATTGGAAAGAATGAATCGGGAGACTATTGGGTTCAAAGGTCGCGTATGGTAGTTGTTCGTGTCTTTTGTTCCGAGTACTGAATTCGGTTGGTTTAAACAGTGTTTTGTGTATAAAGATGTTTTAAGTCACTCAGAGTTCTCTGGGTGTGGAAGAAGTAAAGTTGGAGGTTTTACAAAAGGTAATGAAGGCAAAGCTGTAGGAATTGGCAGACAAGCTGGAGTTGTGGTTGCGTTGTCTGTGAGAAAATGAGAGATAATTGCAGCTATAGCTCGGCAATTACATTTGGTAGATCCGCCATCAGACTCTTTGGAAATGGCTAGAATTCAATTTCAAATGAGGCGCCTTGAACATGAAAAGGAATTGAAACAGTTTGAATTATGATGAAAAATAGAAATAAAAGAAAAGGAAATGAAGAAGAAAGAGAGAGAAAGAGAGAAGAAAAGCAGAGCGTTTCAAGTTCAAAAGTTAGTAATAAGAGAGGAAAGTTCCACAGAAAGCGGAGATGAAGGCAGACTGGATAAGGAGGATTGTGAGGATGATCAACCCTATAGTAGCCAAAGGCCTGATGGGGATCTGTTTAAATACATTCAGGCATTATCTAAATTTGATGAGAATGATGGGGGAGACTTTTAATTTCATTTCAGAAACTGGCTAAACAAGTGCAGTTGCCAGAGAACATGTGGATTTAGTTGATCCAAACAAAGCTGATAGATATTTGCATCCCTATCGGAGGAGTTGCAGAAAGCCATCTTAATGCATTTGAACTTGTGCCAGAAGCCGACAGACAGCGTTTCAGGAATCTAAAGTAGTATCCCTGGTTAAACGCACATTGTGTTTGAAAGAATCAAACAAAGTAATTTTGAAAGGTGGAAAAGGGTATTTAAAACACAGAAAACCTATGACACTCTGAGAGAGATTCTTATTTTGGAGAATTCAACGTTTCACTTCCTGCAGTCGTGAGAACTCGTGTCGAAGAGCAAAGAGTTACAATGGCAAGCTTAGAAACTGAAATGGCTGACGATGATGATTTGGTTCAGAAATCAAAGTTTGGTTTCTGTGAGGGATTGAGAAGAATGTGTGAGATCTTCTTAAAACATATACCTGTGAGAGTAAGGTTTACTGGCATAGGCCAGGAGTAACAGGTAAAGAGGTTTCAGTATTAAGACGTACAGAAGGATGTAATTCTTATATGCTGAGACATGAGGAGCTATGCCATTCAGAGGGACTATTGGAGAGATTAGGAGTGCTCCATGATGTAACGTGTGGTTGGAGTACTCAGTGGAAACATCAACAGATTTATTCCACAACGGGGAAG
This sequence comes from Chiloscyllium plagiosum, assembly GCF_004010195.1. Classification (NCBI taxonomy): domain Eukaryota; kingdom Metazoa; phylum Chordata; class Chondrichthyes; order Orectolobiformes; family Hemiscylliidae; genus Chiloscyllium; species Chiloscyllium plagiosum. Next base: position 39,129 of record NW_025214226.1, on the reverse strand, counting down.
GAGGTCTTGAGCTTGGTGTTGGCGTTACAACATTTCAGCATTTAAGTTGCGAATAACATACTGAGACAAATCTGTATCACTGATCGTGACCCCTTAAAGTTTTTGGAGAAGTTTAGGGACAAAACTACCAGTCTGTTTTTATTGAGCTGATTATTGCTGCCATTCAATTTGGAATTATACAGGTGACAAGGCGAGAAAACCTAAGTTTTGACATGTTGAGGAGACTTGGATGAAGAAAGACGTAAAAGACGTGGCAGGCGTAAAATTACTGAAATCGAATCTCGTTGTGAACATTTGTATGCTCAGAGTCAATGTAATATATATATATGCATTGCAGTCTACTAATAGAGGAAAATTAGGAGGTCTAAAATGAATCCATCTTTGTATATTGATGGATCATTTTATTAAACGTGGAGTTGTGAGTATACTATCCCTGTAAAACGTTTATTTTCTCTTGGATTTTTTTGTGAGGAGAGATTTTAAAGGCAGAGGTGCAGAACTGCTGCCTGAAAACAGTTTAAGTAAATAATTGAGAAAGCCTTTAGGTTTTATTAAAACGGTGATAACAATGGAAGGGCAGGGGCCAGCTCTCCCAGAACAGGTTTTCTCGTTTTGTTTTTAGCTGCAGAATTCAGAAGCTGCTTGGGGTCCCAGAATGGTTGGAAGTGGCAATATATGATCTATAGCTGCCTTTCTCTCTGAGATCTCTTTTGATGTTGATTTCTCCTGGCTCAGAAAACTGCATGTAAGAATCTGTGTTTGAATTTATCTTTGTGCCAACAGTGTACGCCAAGAAGATACGGTATCTATTGTTTGTATAAGTGTTCCAACATATAAGCCATCGCAAAATGTTCTTTTCTTGGATTGTATTTTAACTAACGCATTTAAATAGATTGTATTTTGCTTAATGTCGAGTGGTTTGACCAGTCACGACATATCTGGAATGCACACTTCACATCTATATTCAAAATAAGGAAATGTTTGGGTCTAAACGGCCTTTTAAAAATATTTTGCGGGAATCTGGTCTGGTCCACAACACTTATAGCCAAGGGGTTTCTGACTGATTCCTGTTATCGCAAAGTTAGTGGAAGGGCTGGGGATGGTTTGATGGAGGTTGTGCTGTGAGCTGTCTCAGATATTCAGGGAGACCTAAGGATTTGGTGACCCAACTCTGATGGAGCATGGGGACTGTAGTTACAGTATCTGGGCCTGTAACATGAACAACAAATGGAGCAGAGGCTGCAGAGAGGGGAAGCTCTGAAACCACGGAGTTAGTGTGTGTGGGGAAAGGGAAGTGCTGGACCCACCCCGAGTTTTCCAGGAACAGCTTCCCAAGCTCCACCTAACCCTGGAGCAGAGTGTGAGGTGATCCTGACTGAAAAAGGAGCTGGTCACAGAGTGGCGTCACCTACTTTAACACGTCCTGCAGCTTCACACCAGGGGAAGGACAGTGCTTCCAGGGGCTGTTCGGGTTACAGTTTCATTCAGCATCTATGTTCTGGAACTTTCCAAACAGGACTGGGTGACATATCCATCATCTCCCAGTATGTTACCATCAATGTAACCATTCGGTGATGGAGGATGTATATGGTGGATGAGGTAAATACATTGTTTCTCCCTCAGCAGGGAGCTGCCGGGTGTATCCAGTATAGTGGGATTCCTGATGGTGTGCATGGCATCTGCGGAGTAGCCAAGTCAATGGGGAGCGGTAGAGGAATTAAAGGAGCTCTCTCTCTATTAATCTTGCAGCGTGCCCATCACAGGACATCATGTTGGTGAATACCCCCGTCCATGCAGCAGCCATAGCCTCTTCATTCAGAAGCAGGCTGCCATCCCCATCGTCTTCGGGTCTCCATGCAGAAAGGAATGAATGTATCTTGGATAAAGGCCGTCCCCTTGATACATGTTTGAAAACACTATCCCCATCACCAACCAAACACTTGAAAGCATTCCATGTGTACGGAGAGCAATGGAGTCACTTGGAGTGTCTGGGAACAGACAATCAGGGATGGAGCAACACCTCCCATATCTGAACGGGTGTGAGTGAAGCCCCCAGTACACAGTATCATTAAGTCCTGTAATCCCTCTCCATTTCAGTAATATACTGCTTCCCGTTATTCCTGTAAATGAAATGACAGATTATATCATGTTATACTGCCAAATTATTATCAATTGCCTTTACTTTTCTGTATCTATCTGTCGACCCTCCATCCTCTCTTGATATTTTAATCTCTTGCTTATCACAGCGACATCACCAAACTCAGTATCTGTATATCTCGTCCATCCTCCTGATCATTGGTATAGATTGTAAATAGTTGAGGACACAGCACTGGTCATTGTGTGACTCTACTGGTGACGTTCTGTCAAACTGATTAAGACTGATTTATCCGGAGTGCCTACTTCCTGTTTCATACACAATCCTCCCTCATTACAGTGTAACACAGTCAAAAAGCTGAATATGAACGAGGAGAATCAGTCAGGAATCCAACCTCTCAAACCTGCTCCGCCATTGAATACAATCATGGCTGATATCATCGTGGCCTCTGTTCCACATTCCTGCCATCTCTCCATCCTCAAACTCTAGTCTGTTGTTGTAGATTGCGGCTTCTGAAAAATTATCCACTTCACATCTACACTTTCAATTACGTTTAGCATTTTACAGAACTCAATGAGCTCTCCTTTCTTTCTTATAAACTCGAGAGTATAGGCTTGAACTGCACAATTTCTCTTCATAAGACAAACACTCTAAATATGGAATCAATCTAATGAAGCTCTTCTGAATTGCCTCCAATCCAAATATCTCATTCCACAGGACACCCAAACTGTACTCCAGTTGCAGCCTCACTGATGCCTTGCATAGCTACACCAACACTCCCTACCTTTCTACTCTATCCTTTTACAAATAAACGCTGAAGTTATGCTTGCATTTCTCATTACCTGAAGTACGCAAATGAAAGTTTTCTGTGATATGCAAGCAGACACCCAGATCCCTCTGCACTTAAGCACTTTGAAGTTTCTCTCTATTTAGATAATGGTTTGCCTTTTTATTAGGCTGAAAATGTGTTGCTGGAAAAGCGCAGCGGGTCAGGCAGCATCCAAGGAACAGGAGAATCGACGTTTCGGGCATAAGCCCTTCTTCAGGAATCTCCAGCCATTCCTGAAGAAGGGCTTATGCCCGAAACGTCGATTCTCCTGTTCCTAGCATGCTGCCTGACCCGCTGCGCTTTTCCAGCAACACATTTTCAGCTCTGATCTCCAGCATCTGCAGCCCTCACTTTCTCCTTTTTATTAGGCTGGCCAACTTGAATAACGCCATATATATCCACTTTAATTTTCATTGCCAAATGTTAGCCCATTCACCCAACCTATCCATATAGTTTTTAAATTTCTTGCATCATCATTCTGAAGTAATTTCCCACCAATGTTAGTGTCATCTGAAAATGTAGCTATAATATTTTCAACCCCGTCAACCGAGTAATAATATCGATCACAAATTGTTGAGGCATGAGAACTGAAATCTATGGCACCCCACAAATTGCATTTTCCAAAAGAAAATGACACATTTATTAAATCTGACTGCATTTTGTTGGTTAACCAATCCTCCGTCCAAGCTAATAAATTACTCCTAAACCGATGCTGTCTGATCTTACCACTCACTCGTTGGAGAAGCGACATACCTGAATCCTTCACCAAGACCAGATATATTCCATCTCCAGGATTCCCACTATCCACCTTTTTTGTCACATCTTTAAATAATTCAAGAAAACGCTTCCATCATGATTTATCCTTTCTAAAACCATGTTGAGTCCAATGGATTGTGATTTAAGTTTGCAAATGTCCTCAACAATAGATCCTAATAATTTACCTTAAATTACAATACTTTATTGTTACATTTTACTCCCTAATTTATTCAGTTATTATGAGTTCTTTCCTTTCAAAAACCTTTACGTTTTCTTTGAATTCCTGTTTAATGGGAAAAAGGTTTTAAGAGATCTGCTCCAATTGCTACATAAGAGCTATGTGTGGCTGAATGCA
>NW_025214226.1:24573-34238 GCF_004010195.1 Chiloscyllium plagiosum | reverse complement strand
TTCCAGTGTTATAGATTCGAGGAGCTGATTGGCCTCCTCCTGTAAATATACATCAGCCTCGTCCTATTCTGGTGTAACCGGGTCAAAGTCCTGAATATCCTTCTGTTGTTCCTGTGTAACAGGCTGGAGAACGGAATGAATTCCTCCACTATCTGTGTAATTCACTTCAGTTGTTGACTCCTTCCTGTCATCTATGTTGAAAAAAAATCTTCTTTCATTTTTGTAAACTCCAATGGCTATTGGATCAACCTGATCATCCTTTCGTTATAATCTAGCACCTTCATTGCAGGAATCAGTTGAGGGGACCATCACTGAGCTGCTTCCAATATAACAACATCCTTTCTTCATTAAAGAGACTAAACCTGTACACACTACTCTAGATGTGATCTCACTAAGATCCTGTACAGCAGCAGCAATGCTTTACCACCCTGCTGTAAGTTTCGCACCCAGGTTAGAGCAGTCTCATCTCTCTGGGGGTAATACAGAGCATTGTTGATCAATCATTGTCCTTCTCTACTGCACTAGTATAACGGGAGATCTGGAGAAAATGTCACAATGATGCTTAAGAAGATCATAAATGATGTGGCGAGATGATCTCGAACATTAATCTCCCCGAAGCCCACGTCGCTCAGATTCTACAGAATCTTGTAAGGTGGAGCATAAAAACAGCAAGGAGAAGGAAACATTGATGGGAGTTATATATCAAAGTGAAAGCTGCAATACAAATGTTGGGCATGTTATAAAACAGGAAAATGAGACATACACATTTGTGGGTACTGCAGTAATAATGTCCTGTTTACAATATATCTAAACTGTGTTAACACAACTGAATGATAAAGCTGGGAAAAATGGATTTCATGAGCACGTGTTAGATGGCTTGCATTAACATTTTGTTGAGCACTGAGCTAGAGATCAGGTTATTTAGGAATTGGTGTTGGATGATCAGTAGAACTAATTAAAAACTTTGCTGTAAAGGACCTTTTGTGATCAGTGACCACAATGCATTGGTTTTCTTTTATGCTGTTTGAGTACACGATAGTTTTTATTTTATTTGAAGTAACCGTTATAAATCTGAGTCAGGCAAGCCATGATGGTGTGAGGAGAAAGTGGGGACTACAGATGCTGGAGATCGGAGTCGAAGAGTGTGGTGCTGGAAAAGCACAGTCAGGCAGCATACTAGGAGCAGGAGAATTGACGTTTTGGGCATAAGCCCTTCATCAGGAATGAGCCTTATGTGTCAAGGGGGCTGAGAGATAAATGTATCAAGGGGGTGTGGTAGAAGGGAGGTAACTAGGAATGCGATAGATAGATGAAGGTGGAGTTAAAAGTGATAGGTGATGAAGGGAGACAAAACGCCTCATCTGCTGCATCCATTAAACCCAGTGTGTTATTCTCTACATTGGCGGGACAGGTGGGTCATTTCAGAGAACATCGCTGGAACAGCCACATTCACCAACTCCACCACCTTGTGGCTGAACACTTTAACTCCCCTTTCCACTCTGCCAAGGACATGAGAGTCCTGGGCCTCCTCCATCGCCAAACGCTAACTACCCGAAGCATGGATAAAAAAGGCTCCTCTTCTACCTGGGGTCCCTCCAACCCACAGGGGATTAATGTAGTTTCCCCATTTCCCCTAACTCCACCTTATCCTAGCCCAATCTTCCAACTCAGCACCGTCCCCGTCTCCCCTTTTGAACGTTACTATGTGTTCATCTTCCTTTCCATCAACTGGTCCACCCTTCTCCCCGACCTATCACTTTCAGCCTCACCTTCAACTACCTATTAGATCAAAGGAAGCAGCTTAGAAAAATGCCAAGTGTTGTAGTAAGCCAGTGGATTCAGAGAAATGTAGGAGCCAGCAACGGATGACCAAGAAACTGCGAAGAAAATCAAAAAGAGAAAAAAGCATGCAAACAAAAGAAAAACTTAAAGACTGCTGAAAAAAACGTACATCAATGTATGAAACAAAATTAAAAACAAGGTCAAATGTAGAACAGTGGGTGTGAGGACAGGATAATTTGTTGCAGAGAACAGAGAAATCACAGGGGAAAGAAACAGTTTCTTTGTGTCTATCTTCAAGGCAGAATATCCAGAAATTCACCCAGAAATACCAAGTGACCATGGGACTTGTGTAAGTAAAATCTAAGATCATTCAGTGTTGAGTTCATCTTTTAAAAGGAAGCTGGACAGAGTATTTATAAACCTGACAGATCAGATGTACTTCATACAAGAATTTCAGCAATAGACATATTGAGTGCAACGCAGATTTACACATTATTTTCCAATACATTCCCGAAAGATATTTAGCCAATCTGGATAAGGCAAAGGTTATAAATAGTATCCGCCAGTTTAAGAAAGGATTTAGATGGAGAGTGGTGAACTACAGACCAGTAATTTGTAATCTTTGGTCGGCTGTCTGTTGGGCTCGATTACAAATAATGTGTTACTGGATATATAGAAGGTAATGAGAAAACTGGGGAGTATGATAATGTATCAATGAAAGGAAAACCATAAGTGGCAAACATTTTTTGCAATGGTTTGAAGATGATTCTTGTGGACGTAGGCAATGAGGAGCTAATGGATAACGTATAGTTGGATAATCAGGAGGATCTTTTTTCAGAACTCTCACACTAATATCATAAGAAAAGTTTAAGTGAAAGATATTGGGAAGAACACAAGCAAATAGGAAACTAAAAATTAGGTTTACATTCATGTGAATGCAATTGGAATATAGAAGATGTCGTGCGCCAGCTGCATAGAGTGTTGCTGAGATTAAACTTAAAGTATTGTGTACCGTTTGGAATCCCAATCTAAGAGAGAATATAATGACTACAGAGGAACTGCAAAAGGTATTCTCCAGATTAATCCCTAAAATGGCAAGATTGTCTTATGGGGGAAATTCAGCCTGTGATCTCGAGTTTGAAAAGATCAAAAGTGATTGTGGTGAAACTTAGAAACATAGAGGGGAGAGAATAACAGACGAAGAAGTGCAAGCAGGCGAGATTAGGGAGAATCCCACGATATTCTACATGTACACGTAGAACAGAATAATCAGCAAACATTAGTGTCAATTAGAAACCAAAGGGGCAATCAGCGTGTCAATCTGTAGAACATTGATAGATTGTTACATGAGACCATCACAGCTGTTTTACTTGGGAGAAGGAGGATCCAGGTACAGAATTCGAGAAGATTGACTGGAAAGCTCTTGAAGAGATTGGATGTAAATTACGAGCAGGGGTTTGAGGCTTTGTCTGGTATAAAATTGGACCAATCCGCAGGTCTGGATACTGTTGGTATCAAGGGAGGAAAGACCCTGACTGGAAATTTCAATTAGAATCTGACCATAGGGGAGATGCCAGAGGACTGGAGAGCAGCTAATATGATTCCAAATTTACAGTAAGGGTGGTAGAGATAGACCAGGTAACTATAGATGAGCGAGTATTAGATCACTGTTAAGGAAACTACTGGAGAAAATAGGGAAGGAGAAAATTGAACTCCAATCAGAATTGGCAAGGTTTGATCAGGGATAATCATCATGACTTTATCAGAGGGAAGTCACATCTAATGGGTTTGATTGAATTAGTTTGAGGAGTCGCTTATTTAGTTTTGCAGTAAGGCCTTTGACAAAGTTCCACATGGGAAACTGAAAAGAAACTAAAATCTCACAGTATGAAGGATCACTTTACAAGTTACAACGAAAATTGTCTTTGTGTCAGGAGGCAGAGAGTGGTGGGAGAAATCTGTTTGTGTGACAGGAGACCAGTGTCCGCTGGTGTCCATAAGGATCAGTGCTGTGTCCCTTATTATTTGCAGCATTCAAATAATAAATGGTATAGATGTGAATCTGGAGGGGGGGTGGGTGGAGGGGTGGGAGTTGTGATACGTAAGTTTGTGTTTGACACACAAACATTGGCCGGGTGGTTGGCAGTGAGGAGGAAGGTCTGATTTTACAAGAAGATACAAGTGGAATGATCAGGTGGGCAGATGAATGGCAGAATCCTGATAAATATGAGGTGATGTACTTTGGAAGAAGGAACCAGACATTGGGTGTACACAATGATTGACAGTGCACTGGGAAGCTCAGAGGGTGTTTCTTCACACATCCCTGAATGTGACTGAACAGGTAATGGACTATTTAAGAATTGAACCTTGGGTGGAGCGTTTATTAATCAGGGAGTAGATTATAAGTGCTATACAGGGCTTTGTTTAGTCCATGATGGAGTACTGTATGTAGTTCTGGGAGCCTCATTACAGGAAGGATGTGATTGTACTGAAGGGGTTGCAGAGGAGATTCACCAGGATGTTCCCAAGGATGGAGCATATCAGCTATGGAGAGAGGCTGCATAAGCTTGGGTTGTTTACTTTGGACAGAGAGGCTGAGGGGGATGTGATTCAGAAGGATAAGATAACGAGGGGCATCGACAGGGTGGATAGAGAGCAGCTGTTCCTTTTAGACAGAGGGTCAAGAACAAGGGAGACATTTTTAATGTGACGGGTTTGAGGTTCAGAGAGGATTTAAAGATTACTTATTTTTCCACCCAGCGGGTGTTGGGGTCTGGAATGTACTTCCTGAGAGGGTAGTTATCACGGGTAACCTCTCAACTGTTAAAAGTACTTGGACAGCACTTGGAAGTGTCATAACATTCCAGGCTATGGGCCTGGTGTTGGAAAATGGGACTAATATAGATCATGCTGTATTTCTGTTGGCACAGAGACTATGCTCCTGTGAGTGTATGATGTAGAAGGTCAATTATTGAGCAGCTTAAGACAGGAACTGATGGGTTTCTGAAGATAATGTTCACAAAGGTTATAAGAGTGAACTGTTACAGCTTGTCAAATTATGTTAAGGAGAGAAGTATGAAAAAACAGTGCAGGTTCCTTCCAGTTTGAAACCAGAGAATGGAGAGTGGTAAACAGGGAAATGGCAAAATTATGAATCTACTATTTTAGTTCTGTCTTCACAGAACTTTCTGACAATACTAGAAAAAACAAGTCTGGTGTGGAAAACGAAATATTATATGGAAAATAGAACATAGTAAGTAAATGGTTTGGGAGAAATTATTGAGACTGTCATAGACAACATTAACATATATTTATGAAATGTGAATTATGTTTGATAAACAGACTGGGAGACAAATGAAAGAGAAGCAATGGATGTAAAACATGTGGATTTTCAGAAAAAAATTGGTAAAGCTCCAAGCCTACTTTGCAAAATCAAATCTCAGTGGATTCGAGCGAATATATGGACTTGTTTCTAGAATGGGACGGCTGGCAGGAAACAGTGAATAGAAATAAACAGACTCGTGAAGCAACAGCCTGACATTGTCTTTAAGGTATGATTCTGTGAGTATGACTATAATCCAGATACGCCATCACCTTCCCTGGATATCTCCTGTCTCAGCAGCAGGACATACACAGCAGAAGTGGTGGCACAGTGGGATACAGTTGGAAGGGAATAGCTCTGGGAGTCCTCAACAGTGATTATGTATCCCATGACCACTCATAGCGTTAGTTTACACATGGGAAAGGAAATCTCCTGCTGATTATCATGTAGTAGCCTCTCCTAACTGATGAGTCAGTACTCCTCCATACTGATCAACACTTGGAGGGAGGCAAAGGCACAAAATGTACTCTGGTGGGGAATTTCAATCTCCACAAAAACAGTGGTTCGGCAGCAGCATAACTGATTGAGCTGGTTGGGTCCTAAAGGATATAACTTCTCGACTCAGTCTATGGCAGGTGGTGAAGGCACCAACAAGAGGGAAAAGACAGATTTGACCACAGCCTTACTAATCTACCAGTTGCAGAAGTATCTGTCCATGACAGTATCGTAAGAGTGATCATTGCATAGTCATTGTGGAGACAAAGGCATACCTTCACATTCAGAATAACCTCCACCATTTTGGGTGATACTATCACAGTGCTAAATAGGACAGACTTCGAACAGATCTAGCAGCTCAAATCTGGGTGTCCATAAGGTGTCGTGGGTCATTGATAGCAGCAGAATTGTACTTCAGCCCAACCTCATGGTCTGGCATATCCCCCTCACACCAGTTGCCATCAAGCCAGAGGATCAACCCTGGTTCAATGGAGTGTGCAGGATGGCAGGAGCAGCACCAGGCAAATCTGAAAATCAGGTGTCAGCCTGTTGAAGCCACCAAACAGGACAACTTGTGTGCCAAACAGCATAAGCAGTAAGTAATAGACAGGGCTATGTGATCCCAAAAGCAACGGATCAGATTTAAGCTCTGCAGTTATTCCACATCTCGTCGAGAAACGATAGGGACAATTAAACAAGTCATTGGAGGAGGAGATTCCACAAGTATCCCCATCCTTAATAATGCAATAGCTCAGCAATTCAGTGCAAAAGATAAGGTTGATGCATTCGCAACAATCTTCAGTCAGAAATGCTGAGTGGATGATCCATCTTGGCCTCCTTCAGTGGTCCTCAGTATTTCAGTTACCAGTCATTAGCAATTCCGTTTAGTCCACGCGATATCAAGAAACGGTTCTAGACACTGGATACTCCAAAGGGTACATATTCTGGCAATAGTACTGAAAACTTGCGCTCTAGAACTTGCCACTTCCCTAGTCAAGCAGTTCCAATACAGTTACAACAACAACATTTAACCGATTGTGTGGAAAAGTACCCAAGTATCTCCTGCATATAAAAAGCAGAACAAATCCAATCCGGCCAATTACCAACCCATCAATCTACTCTCGATCATCAGTAAAGTGATGGAAGGTGTCAATGCTTTCAAGCAGCACCTGCTCAGCAATAATCTGGTCAATGACGCCCAGTTTGGGCTCCACCAGAGCCACTCAGCTCCCGACCTCATTACCTAAAACATGGACAAAACAGCTGAATTCCAGAGGTGGGGTGAGAGTGACAGGGCTTTAAATCAAGGCTGCCTTCGACCAAGTGTGGCATCAAGGGGCCTTCGCAAAACTGGAATCAATGGGTATCGGGGCAAACTTCCTGCTGGTTATAATCATACCTGACACGTAGGAAGATGGTCATGGCTGATGAAGGTCAGTCAACTCAGCTCCAGGACAAGTCTGTAGAAATCCCTCGGGCAGTGGCCGAGGCCCAAGTGTCTTCAGGGCTGCTTCATCAATAGACCTTCCCTCTATTATAATATCAGAATTGGGGATGGTCGCCAATGATTGCACCATGTTCAGCAACATTTGTGGCTCCTCAGAAACTGAAGCAATCCATGTCCAAATGCGACAAGATCTGGACAGTATCCAGGCTGATATGTGGCAAGTAATATTGATGCCACACAAATGCCAGACCGTGACCATCATCAATAAAATACAATCTAACCACTGCCCCTTGACATTCAATGGTGTTACCATCACTGAATCCCCCAGTATCAAACTCCTGGGGGAGGGAGGTAATCATTGCTCAGTGACTCACTGGACTCGCCTACATAAACACAGTAACTACAAGAGCAGGTCAGAAGCTAGGAATACTGCGGCGAGTAACTCACATCCTGACTTGCAAAGCGTGTCCATCACCTACAATGAATAAGTCAGAAGTGTGATAGAATACTCCCTATTTGCCTGGATGAGTGCATCCCCAACAACACTTAAGAAGCTTGATACCATCTGGACATAGCAGCCAGTTTGTCTGTCACTTCATCCACAATGCTCCACCATCAACACTCAGCAGCAGCAGTGTTTTACTATCTACAAGCTACACTGAAATGATTCACCAAAGATCCTCAGACACCATCTTCCCAACACACGAACATGTCTATCTAGAAGGACAAGGGCAGTAGATGTAAAGGAACACCACCATCTTCAAGTTCCCCTCCAAGCCATTCACCATCATGACTTGGAAATATATCACCGCTTCTTCACAGTCGCTGAGTCAGAATCCTGGAATTCCCTCCCTAATGGCATTGGAGGTCAACCACAGCAGGTGGACTGCAGTGTTCAACAAGGCAGCTTACCACCACAATCTCCAGGTCAACTAGGGACAGGCAATAAATGCTGGTCCAGCCAGTCACACCCAGATTCGCGAAGTAAAGAAATTTTAAAAACCGTTTTGTTTTAAACAGAAGAAGGTTGCTGAAGTATCACAGGGATCGGTACTTGGGCCCCAGATGTTCACAATACCCATTAAACATTTGGTTGTAGGAGTTAAATACAATATATCCCATCCTGCTGACAGCACGAAAGGATGTTCTATTGTGTATGGATGAGGAAGTCGTAAAAAAGCTCCAAGGTGACTGAGACGAGTGGAGTGAATGCACAAATACATGGCATTTGGAGAGCAGTGCGAGGAGAGGTGACGGTGGCAATACTGATTGGCAGACTATCGTTTGGAAAGGGATTGTTTGAAACATGTTGATCCACAAAGGGGCGTATGCTCCTTTTCATTGTTTCCTTCTGCATAAACCTCCGAGGCCCATGTAGGGCAGTGAGTTCTGAAGCCAGAGGTCAATACTAGGAATGGCATTGGCATGCTGACCAATATACATAGACCCACCAGGTGGGGAGTTGTAAAACTAAAAATGATCTGGTTCTCCCTGTAAACCAGTCACTGAAAACATTATTGCAGGAACAGAAAGCAGTTAAGAAGATAAATGGTGTGTTGCCCTTCATTTCAGGGGGATTTGAGTCCAGGAGTAAGGGTGTCTTAGTGCAGCTGTTCGAGACCCCCATCTCGAACATTGTGCAGTATTGTGGGCAGTTTTGATCTCTGTACCTAATAAAGGACAAACCTGATATTGAGGGAGAGCAGCGAAGGATGACCAAAATGATCTCTGGAATAACAAGCTTGTTGTGGTGGAAGAGTTTAGGGTGACTGGGCCTTTATTCCATGGGCTTTACGAAAATATGTGGAGATCTCAGTCAAATATATAAAACTCTGACAGGGTGAGACAGATTTGAAGCAGGGGTGATAATTCCCGAGGCTGTGGTGTCTAAAACAATGGGCACAGTACCATGTACAGGCAGGGCACTCTGCACTGAAATGAGAATAAATGTCTGCACTTACAGATTGGTGAACCTGGGGAATGTGCTCGCACCTGCAAGCCAAGACACTGAACATAAATAAGGATTTTGTGACACTAAAGGGATGGGGTGGGGCAGAGAGCAAGAGCACGGTGTGGAAATAAAGGGCCAGCCATCATTGTATAGAATTGGGAAGCAAACTCCATCGTCCAAAAGGACTACTGCACTTCCTATTTTATAGCTTCCCAAGGTTAATCACATAAACGGATATGTACATTGAGTGGGATAAGTGCATTAAGGAAATATTTGAACATGAACAAGAATGGGGAAGGCTCATTATGTTGTTTGACCTACTCCTTTCCCGGTGTTTCTGTGCAGTCTTTGGGAAAGTTCTATAAATGTTGTTACAAGATCTCAGATGTTAGGAAGGAGGTCTCTGCAGGGTCGACAGGATTGTGTATCCCATTCCCTTTTCTGATACCAAGGCTGGAGCTGGGTGTTCTGTCCGGATTTATCCTTTAAGACCTCGCAACAGTTTGGTACAATTGAGTGTCTTGTTTGGCCGTTTCAGAGACCGTTGAAGAGTTTCCCGCATGCCTGTCTGTCTGGAGTCACTTTTAGGCCAGACCAGAAAAGCATGGGAGACTCACTTTCGGAAACTACATTGGAGAAGGAAATTGGTGTTTACAATCGACATTGAC
>NW_025214226.1:12209-16493 GCF_004010195.1 Chiloscyllium plagiosum | reverse complement strand
TCATCTTGTTCGCCTTACGCGCGAAAGGTCCCCAGTTCGAAGCTGGGCAATGAAACTGCTTTGTTCTTCAACTGCAGCATTTTACATGGACAGGAGCGGAGTTTTCTTGCTTGCTTTCCCATCTGCAAACCTGCCTTCGAATTTGCTTGAACAAATCTGCTCTCGTAGTGAAATGTAATGCAACTCCATTTAATTACTGTGCAAAGCATTGTAAAGTTTTTCTCCAACCTGGTTGTGATCATATGCCATTCTGTTTGAGAGTGTAGTTACCGCCTTCTGATCCTTCCACGAAAAGCAGTACCGCACTTGCATTCCTTGAGCATGCGGCCCGTTTCCAAGACAGGGAAGAAGCTGATGCGCTGGTGTCACAGCGCACCGCGGATTCCTGAACTAGTCTGTCTGTCAAATGTACCCCCAAAGTCGTCTATGAAGGACATCATTTGGAAGCTGTCTGTCGTTATTCAACCTGCGTGAGTTGTTACCAGAGGTCCTGAATGATGTTTTGGAGCAGTTCGCACGTTAGTGGCTCATTCAATCAACAATAGCAATTAAAGAAATTACACTCTCAGAGGAACCTCTGGACCTGTGCTTTGATAGCGTCGCTAGTATTAAGGTGCGCCCCGAGATCTAACCACATTGGAACTGAAGCGGAGGAATCGACAGAGAGGCTACAGAATGACATCGCATCTATTTGGTTTTCTTTAAATCACTGACGAGCAGACAAATGTAAACTGGGAGGGCGAGTGGAGAAGTGAGGCAGTTGTAGCTCTGGTGAAATTCCTTCTTTGTGATTCACTCAGCAACCAGAGACGTGAGGGTGACTCAGGCGTGAGAGCTCTTCACATCGAGAACAAAAAGCACTCAAGTGCAGTTCGCGCCTCTTCCGGAGTAGGGGTGAGGTGAGGTAATTATCTTTTGACTTCTGTTACTATGTTCAGAAACTGCCTTTTAGATTGATGTGAACAGGAACTGCATTTCTAATAAGCACCGTGGAGTTTAGCAAAATTTATTGAGTCGCTTCTCCTCGATTCCCACACAGGTTTCCAACTCAGTTGGTATCCATGAGGCTCATGTCCAGGACTGAGCATCTCTGCAGCAAATTGCACGGTTAAGGTAAAAGGCACGGAAAGTGGCATCTCGAACTGGCTCCGAGGTCAGAGCATCCTCACAATGTGATCTGTCGTTCTCGGATTGTAATGCTACCTCCGGTTTTAGGGTGGAGAACATTCTTTGGGACTCTTATTTTGCAAAACAGACACAGTGACTGTAACTCTGCTGCACGGTATGATGTGGAACACGGCCTGCTCAGCTTTGTGCATTTTCCCTGTAGTCCGGTGTGTTTCGTGTTCCGTGTAAACGTGAAAGGTGTCCTGTTTCGAGCAATGGGTGAAATCATTTAGCAAAGCAAGAATCGAAATTGCAGTACTGTCAAGCAGCTCATGGTAATTTGACCAAATCATAACCGATCATATGTTCTCACGCACTCACAGATACATTTGTAGCTGAAAAGAGTCTGAGACGATAGATTGATTTTTGTCTGGATCTGCTGCGAAATTGATATTGTAGACGGGCACATCCCAGCAGCTGTGCGAGTCGGAGATGGGTCGTGGAACCTTTTTCACGTGACTTTGCATGTGTTGTTATGCAGGAGCACAATTGGAAGTGCAAGAAAATGGGCGACGCCAGCGGCTGGTAGTGTGGCCGAGCGGTCTAAGGCGCTGGATTAAGGCTCCAGTCTCGACAGAGGCGTGGGTTCGAATCCCACCGCTGCCATTTCTGCTGATCAACTCCAACGACGCCGCTTGTTAAATGCGGTTTCGACGCCTGCTGCATTTCTGTTTGAAACAGAAGAAAAATGACTTTGCTTCCCGTGGAATTAACTGTGGTGTGGTAAAGTGCCGAAATTTCCGAAGTGTCTGTGCTGCCATGATCGTGTTCGCCTACCGCGCGGAAATTCGCACGCAGCTCTACTGTTGCTTCACGTTCCAGGCAAGTTGAGATTTTACTGGAACCGAATGGAGACTGTTATTTCATCGCTGTAGTGAAACAAAGTCCTACGGTGACTCGACTCGTCGTTATTTGGTTTTCAGGCCAGTGAGAAAATCGTTACAATGAATTTCGATGTCATTTGTTATTGAATTTCTCCCATTTACTTCATCTCCGTCCTGGAGACATCGAAAGGGAAAGGTAATCTAATCGAGACTGGGATTGGTGAAATTCACTTTTTATGGCCCACTCTTATTATGTTCTTTCTTTCTCTCTTTTCAGCATTGTCTCGGAAGTGGTGGTGCACTCAGTCTCCAGTATGTTTGAAAGAGTAGTTTGGAATTGCCCTGTTGTTAGTTGTGAGATTACTTTATGGCTCATGCCCCCGGACTGTCTCACATTTAGCATTCATGCTCGCTGTGTCTAAAACTGCATTTGGTTTGCCAGTTTTGTTTGTGTTCCGTGTTAAATGCTTCCGAACAGACTAAATGATTGTGCCACAGACTGCGACGGCAAGCTCCGCTAAAAAGTAATCCTTTAAAGCCGGTGTAAGCAACACAACGTTATTGGGGTACACCGCGTGGAAACAGATACTTCGGTGTATCTCGTCCATGCTCACCACATAGCCATGATTAAACAAGTCCCATGAAACAACGAGCTGTTGGAAACGGAAAGGTGAAAGGTAGAATGGCTTCAACTGTCATTGCTGGATGCCACTGAGCCGCAGCACGGCTGGCTGAGGCTGGTTTCTGTAGTGTAGTGGTCATCACGCTCGCCTTGCACGCGAAAGGTGCCCATTTCGAAAGTGCGCCGAAACTTCTTTGTTCTTCAACTGCGGCCTTTTACATGGTCAAGAACGGAGTTTTGTTGCTTGCTTTCCCATCTGCAAACCTGCCTTCGAATTTGCTGGAACAAATGTGCTCTCGTAGTGAAATGTAATGCAACTCCATTTAATTACTGCGCAAAGCATTGTAAAGTTTTTCTCCAACCTGGTTCTGTTCATATGCCATTCCGTTTGAGAGTGTAGTTACCGCCTTCTGATCCTTTCACGAAGAGCAGTACCGCATTTGCATTCCTTGCGCAGGCGGCCCGGTTCAAAGACAGGGAAGAAGCTGATGCACTGGTGTCACAGCGCACCACGGATCCCTGAACTAGTCTGTCTGTCAAATGTACCCCAAAGTCGTCTCTGAATGATCTCATTTGGAAGCTGTCTGTCGTTATTCAACGTGTGAGAGTTGGCACCAGTGGTCTTGAATCATGTTTTGGAGCAGTTCGCACGTTAGTGGCTCATTCAATCAGCCACTAGATGAAGGGCTTATGCCCGAAACGTCGATTCTCCTCTTCCCTGGATGCTGTCTTACCTGCTGCGCTCTTCCAGCAACACATTTTCAGCTCCGATCTCCAGCATCTGCAGATCTCACTTTCTCCTCGCTCATTCAATCAGCAACAGCAATGAAAGAAATTACACTCTCAGAGGAACCTCTGCACCTGTGCTTTCATAGCGAGGCTAGTATTAAGGTGCGCCCCGAGATCTAAGCCACCTTGGAACTGAAACGGAGGAATCGACAGAGAGGCTCCAGAATGACATCGCATCCATTTGGTTTTCTTTAAATCACTGACGAGCAGGAAAATGTAAACGGGGAGGGCATGTGGGGAAGTGAGGCAGTTGCAGCTCTGGTGAAATTCCTTCTTTGTGATTCACTCAGCAGCCAGAGACGTGAGGGTGACTCAGGCGTGAGAGCTCTTCACATCGAGAACAAAAAGCACTCAAGGGCAGTTAGCACCTCTTCCGGAGTGGGGGTGGGGAGAGGTGATTACCTTTTTAATTCTGTTACTATGTTCAGAAACTGCCTTTTAGATTGACGTGAACACAAACTGCATTTCTAAAAAGCACAATGGAATTTAGCAAAATTTATTGAGTCGCTTCTCCTCGAATCCCACACAGGTTTCCAACTCAGTTGGTATCCATGAGGCTCATGTCCAGGACTGAGCATCTCTGCAGCAAATTGCACGGTTAAGGTAAAAGGCAAGGAAAGTGGCATCTCGAACTGGCTCCGAGGTCAGAGCATCCTCACAATGTGATCTGTCGTTCTCGGATTGTAATGCTACCTCCGGTTTTAGGGTGGAGAACATTCTTTGGGACTCTTATTCTGAAAAATAAAACCGACACAGTGACTGAAACTATGCTGCGCGGTATGATGTGGAACACGGCCAGCTCAGCTTTGTGCATTTTCCCTGTAGTCCGGTGTGTTTCATGTTCCGTGTAAACGTGAAAGTTGTCCTGTTTCGAGCAATGGG
>NW_025214226.1:10070-11993 GCF_004010195.1 Chiloscyllium plagiosum | reverse complement strand
GTGATTGGTGAAATTCACTTTTTATGGCCAATTCTTATTGTGTTCTTTCTTTCTCTCTTTTCAGCATTGTCTGGAAAGTGGTGGTGCACTAAGGCTGCAGTATGTTTGAAAGAGTCGTTTGGAATTGCCCTGTTGTAAGTTGTGAGAATACTTTATAACTCAAACCCCCGGACTGTATCATATTTAGCATTCATGCATCTCTGTGTCTGAAAATGCATGAGGTATGGCAGTTTTGTTTGTGTTCCGTGTTAAATGCTTTCTGTTTTGCGATTCTCTCAATACATTACGAATTAACAGGATTTCTGAGGTAACTTTCAGCTGCAAAAGTCCTCAACTGAGAATCTGGGAAAACTTCACTGAGTATGGTCAGTCGGAGCAAAAGTAAGGAAGTCGTTCGTTTCTGCAGTGTTTCACAATACTACCTTTCCCGTGAGCAGTCGAACAGACTAAATGATTGTGCCACAGACTGCGACGGAAGCTCCGCTAAAAATTAATCCTTTAAAGCCGATGTAAGCAACACAACGTTATTGGGGTACACCGCGTGGAAACAGATACTTCGGTGTATCTCGTCCATGCTCACCACACAGCCAAATTGATATTGTAGCTCATGGCCTCCGACTGTTTCACATTTTGCATTCATGCTTCTCTGTGTCTGAAAATACATTTGGTTTGCGTATTTTGTTTGTGTGCCGTGTTAAATGCTTTCTGTTTTGTGATTCGCTCAATTCACTATGAGTTAACAGGGTTTCTGAGGTAACTTCCAGCCGGAAAATCCTCAGCTGAGGATCTGGGAATATTTCACGGAGTATAGTCAGTCGAGTCAAAAGTGAGGAAGTCGATCGTTTCTGTAGTGTTTCACAATACTACCTTTTCAGTGAGCAGTCGAACAGACTAAATGATTATGCCACAGACTGCGACGGCCAGGTCCGCTAAAAAGTAGTTGTTTAAAGCCGGTGTAAGTAACACAACATTATTGGAGCACACAGCGTGGAAACAGTGACTTTGGTGTATCCCGTCCATGCTGACCACATAGCCATAATTAAACAAAATCCCATTTCCAACATTTTGCCCCTATCCCTCTAAACCCTTCCTATCTAGACACTCATCCGGTTACCTTTGCAATTTTCTGAGTGTACTCGCCTACTCCACTCCCGTCCGTAGCTCATTCCATGCACGCACAACCTTCTGTGTGGGAAATGTGCCTCAGGTGCTTTGTCAACTTCAGCCCACTCTCCTTAAACCTATGCCCTCGAGTTTTCAACTCGCTCCAACTTGAATAAAACATGTAAATATTCAGTTTACAACCCTTCCATAAGATCATGTCGCAGCCGTTGAGCTGAAGGGAAAGTAGTCCCAGCCTATTCCACCTCACCCTATGGCCAAACAGCCTTGTCAATACGTTGTCATCAATTTCACGTTTTTTTTTACTTTTTCGAGATATCAATTACGCTGGACAACAACGAGCTATTGGAAGCAGAAAGGTGAAGTGCAGAATGTCTGCAAATTTCAGTGCTGCACGCAACTCAGCTGCAGCAGCACTGCTCCGGGCTTGTTTCTGAAGTGTAGTGGTGATCGCGCTGGCCTTACTCATGAACAGTCGCCAGTTTGAATCTTGGCCAAAACTACCTTGTTCTCCAAGTGCAGCCTTTTACATGGACGAGAAAGAAAATTTCTTTCTTGCTTTCCCATCTGGAAACCTGACTTCGAATTTGTCCAGCCTTCTCCCCATCGCCTTCACACCCTGCCTTCTGCCTAACACCCAGCCTTCTCCCCCGCCTGCACCCCCTAGTCTTCTCTATCTGCCTTCTCTCCCCGACTTTTCCCCCGCATTCTCCACCCTCGCTTTCTGTCCTCGTCTTCTCTGCCCCACCTTCTCCCCCTCGCATTCTCTTCCCCACCTTCTCCACTCTTGCCTTCTCTCCC
>NW_025214226.1:8047-8960 GCF_004010195.1 Chiloscyllium plagiosum | reverse complement strand
GGCTTTACCCCCTCCTTCTCTCACCTCGCCCTCACTCCCTGCCTTCACACCCCACTTTCTCCACCACCTTTTCCCCCCGCCTTCACCCCCACCTTCACATCTCAACTTCTACTCCTCGCCTTCTCTCAACGCCTTATTCACCGCCTTCTCTCCCCCGCATTCTCCACCTCGCCTTCCTCGCCTTCACCCCCACCTTCACATCTCAACTTCTACTCCTCGCCTTCTCTCAACGCCTTATTCACCGCCTTCTCTCCCCCGCATTCTCCACCCTCGCCTTCCTTCCCCTTCGCCTTCTCTCCCCTCGCCTTCTCTCCCCTTGCCTTCTCTCCACACACCTTCTTCACCCCACTTTCTCTCCCCTCGCCTTCTCTCCCCTTGCCTTCTCCGCCCTCACCTTCTCTCCCCCACCTTCTCCCCGCCTTCTCTCCCCCGCATTCTCCACCCTCGCTTTCGCCCTCACCTTCACCCCTCTCCTTCTCTTCTCTGCATTCTCCACCCTCACCTTCTCCAAGTATCCTTCTCCCCCGCCTTCTCCCCGCTTTCTCCACCCTCGCCTTCTTCACCCTCGCCTTCTCCACCATCGCCTTCTCCGCCCTTGCATTCTCCACCCTCGCCATTTCCCCCACCTTCTCCAGCCTCGCCTTCACACCCCTCACCTTCTCCCCCTCCTTCTCCACCCTCGTCTTCTCACCCCGCCTTCTCCCCACCTTCTCCCCCTCGTCTTCTCTCCCCGCCTTCTCCACCTCATTCTCCCTGCCTTCTCAGCTCGCCTTCTCTCCCCGCCTTCTCCACGCTCGCCTTCGCTCCCCTCACCATCACTTCCCTCACCTTCCCCTCCCTCACCTTCAAACCCCTTGCCTTCACACCCCCTCACCCTCAAACAATGTGTGCCACGTGCATGATGAATTGCACA
>NW_025214226.1:0-3805 GCF_004010195.1 Chiloscyllium plagiosum | reverse complement strand
ACAAGAAGCAAAAAGGAAGGGAAAACCAGGAAATATTATTTGAGACGTTGAAAATTATGAGGGCAACAAAGCCATCATGAAGACGCTTTACCTAAATGCTGGCAGATTCGGAAAAAGGTTAGAGAGTTACTGGCACAAATCATCACAAATGAATACATGACAGAAATTGGACAGATGCAGCATGGGCTCATGTAGGGCAGGAAATGCTATTACAAATCTTTTAGTATTCCATGAAGACATTATGAGCATGGTGGACAACGGGGACCCAGTGGATGTGGTGTACCTTGATTTCCAAACAAAAAGCCTTCAACAAGGTGCTGCATATGAGGCTGATGCAAAATGTAAGTATGCATGGTGTCCGGGGTAGAATATTTTCACGGATCGAGAATTGGTTGAATTGTCTAACAATAGTCAAAGAGTGGGGATAAATGAGTGCTATTCCAGCTGACAATCAGTGACTTGTGATGTGCTCAGGGATTGATGTTGGGACTGCAATTATTTACAATTTATTTTGATGATTTGGAGTTGGGGACCACGTGTAGCATGTCAACGTTTACAGATGATAGTAAGATGAATGGCAGAGCAAAGTGTGCAGAGGTCTGTGAAACTTTGTAGAGGAATATGGATATATTGAGTGAGTGGGCAAAGTTCTGGCAGATGGAATACAATGTTAGTAAATGGGAAGGCATATGTTTTGGTGGTAGTAAACATAAAAAAGGTTTATCTCTTGTTTTGATAAAAAGTTGCGGCATGCTGTTATGCAGAGGACTTGGGTGTCCTTGTGCATGAATCACAGAAGGTTGGTCTGCAGTTACAACAAATCAATCGGGCAGGCAAATGGAATGTTATCCTTCATTGCTAAAGTGATTGAGTTTCAGAGCAGGGAGATTATCTTTCAGCTGTACACGGTGGAGTTAGGCTATCCCTGGATGTCTGTGTGCAGTATCTTTATTTGAGAAAGATGTACTGCCACTGGATGGGTTGCAGAGGAGGTTCACTAGGTTGATTCCGGAGTTGAGAGGGTTGGCTTATTAGGAGAGACTGAGTAGATTGGGATGATATTCATTGTAATTGAGAAGAATGAAGGGAGATCTTATAGAAACATAACATTTTGAATGGTTCAGATAAGGTAGAAGTAGAAATGATGTTTCCATGAGCTGGCGAAACTTGGACAAGAGGGCGTAGGTTAGAGGTTAGAGGGAGCAGATTCAGCACTGAATTGAGAAGGAACCTTTTCACCCAGAGGATTGTTAATCTCTGGGATTTTCGCCCAGTGAAGTAGTTAACACTACTTCAGTAAATGTTTTTAAAGCTAAGATTTTCTTTAACAATAAATGAAGGAAGGTATACAGTGAGAGGACGGGTAAGTGGATCTGAGTCCATCTGCCATGAGCTTATTGAATGGTGGAGCAGGCTCGAAGGGCCAGGTGGACTACCCATACATTGTGGTCACAACAGCGGGTCAGAGTCCGGGATTTCTACAGCAAGGAATACGCTTCTTTATTCCCTGAAGCCTATCTGACATGCAGCCTGCCATTACACGACGCCTGTTGTTAGTGAGTAGCAGCCTCCATTAACAGCTATTTACTCTCCAAGCCAGATCATTATCCACTCAATTGTCCAACTATTCTTCTCTTTCTTTGGGTGTTTTGCCCACCTATTCATTACTCCTTTATAAGACAGAAGTAAGAAACATGCAGGAATACTCCCTGCATGCCTGGATGAGTGGAGTGTTGGGAAAGCATGGCGCAGGGTAAACACAGCAGATAAGGCAGCATCCGAGTAGCAAGAGACATTTCAATTATGACCTTCTTGAGGACTCCTGAGTGCAATTCCAACAATATGGCAAAACTGAACATTATCCAGAACAGGACAGCCGAATTAATCAGAACCATGATACTGACACAGCATCGACATAGATCCACTTCCTTCACCTGCAAACACTCAGACAGGCATTCTGCATTATCCACAAGATGCACTGCAGAAATTCACCAAAGCTCCTGTAACAGTACCTTTCAAACTCACAACCACTTACATATAAAAGGAAAGGCTAGTAGGTAGATAGGAAAACCCTACAAACTACTTACCATCCTGATCTGGAAATATTTTGCCATTCCTTCGGTGTCACTGGGTCAAACTTCTGGATTTCCCTTCTTTATGTTTTGGGTCTACCAATAGTAAATGGACAGCAGTTGTTCAAAAGGTAGCCCGTCATCACCTTATCCAGTAAATTTAGCAATGCGCAATGTTCCTTGTCTGGAATATCCACATCCGATGAAGAATGAAAATTTCTGCTTTGGTATTTTTAAAAGTTCTCTCTTACTGGGCTATTTCTGTTTTAATTTCAGAAATATTAAAGATGAGGATTTGCAGTTAGAAAACTGAAATGAAGCATCAGATCAGAATCTGATGAAGTTGCTCTGTTTGATGTCGCCTGAATCTCATCGATCTTTGAGAATGAAATGACTAAGCAACATTCACATTTGAGTGAATCCATTCACTTGGTCTGTCTGTGAGTGGGACTTCCGCCAATCATCTGTCTTTTCAAAATATAAATGGAGGGACACTGGAGATAAACCGGAATTGTGGTGATTAAGGAAAGGATTCAATTTCTCGTCTGCTCTGAAAATTCATCAGTGCAGCCACACTGGGAAAAAAAAACTTTTCAACTGTTCGGAGTGTGGGACTTTTATCTGACCTGCTGATACACCAGAGGGTGCACACTGAGGAGAGACCATTTAATTGTCCAGAGTGCGCCAAATGCTTTAAAAATTCTCAGGAGCTGATGCACCATCAAAAAGTTCAGACTGATAAGAAACAATTCAAGTTTTCTCAAAGTGGGAGTGGGATCAGGCCAACACCTGATCTCACTTTACATCAGCGACCTCACTGAAGAGAGGCCGATAACCTGCTCTAACTGTGGGAAAGGACACCGTTAGTTATTCAGTCTGATGAGACACCAGAAAGTTCACACAGAGGAGAGACCACTCATCAGCTGTGTGTGGGAGGAAATTAATTGATTCCAGCAACCTGCTGAAATACAAGCATTTTCACAAAGGAGAGAGCCCATTCACCTACTCCGAATGTGGGGAAGGACCTCTCACTGATCAAATTTACAGAGACGCCAGAGAAGTCACATTGGCGAGAGGCCATTTGTATGTTCCAAATTTGGGAAAGGATGCATTTAATTCATCGTCATACAAATACACCAACGGGTTCACAGTGACAAGAAACTGTTTAAGTGCCAGAGTGTGGGAAGTGCTTTATCAGTTCACAGGAACTGAAGTCCCATCAACGTGTTCACATTGATGTGAAATCATTCACGTGTTCTCACTGTGGGATTGGTTTCCCACTGCACATCGGCACAATTTAGCTGCTGTATCTCCCACAACAGCGCCTACACTTCACAACGACTTCAGTTGCTATGAAACACATTAACAAATCCTGAATTTGTGAAAATACATTTATAAAAACAAATCAAGCCTTAGCAATGAATAAAAGACCCAACAACAGGGCAGTAAATGAATATCTACCAGTCTCATCTCATGGAACAGAAACCATAGTTGAAAAAAAAGTGCATTTGATGTGATTGAGACCTGAAAAAAAATTAACACTAGTTCAAGTAAAGAGATAATTCACATCCAATGAAGTAGACCACTGCCGACAGAATGAACACAGTTCAGTTCTGGATGCAATAACAGCACAATACAATTACATGCGACATCACTGGAATGTGTGTGTGTCATCATCGTCTTACCAGTCCATAGGGATTGCTCTCTTCAAAAGAGAGAAAAGCGACTCATGG
>NW_025214225.1:36698-40437 GCF_004010195.1 Chiloscyllium plagiosum | reverse complement strand
TTAGACCCACACTCGGAGCACTGTGCACTGTTCTAGTCTCCGTATCCCTCAGTTGGACACACACTTGGAGCACTGTGCAAAGTTCCTGTCTCCACATTGTAAAAGAAGATACCAACTCATTTGAGAAGTCACATAAGCTATTGATTTTAATGATCTCAGAATTAAGCAATTCTAATGCTTGGAATAGAGTAAATGCATTGGGGCAGTTTATTCTTGAAAAGAGGAATGAGAGATGACCTGATCGAGATGGTTAAAATTCTGAAAGGGGTTTCAATCATGGAGATATTGAGAAGGTGGAGATGGGGAGACCAGAAAGAGGGGCCATCGATAGAAGACTGGGGTGTCATGTTGCGTTTGAACAAGGCTTTGGTGAGGCCTCTTGAGGATTACTGTGTCCAATTCTGGTCACCCTGTTATAGGAAGGCTATTATTAAACTGGAGAGGGTTCAGGAGAGATTTCCCAGGATGTTGCCAGGAGTGGGAGCGTTTGAGTTACAAAAATAGGCTGAATTGGCTGGGACTTTTTACATTGGAGCATAGGATGCTGAGGGATGACTCTACAGATGTTTATAAAATCATGATGGGCATAGATATGGTGAATAACAAGGGTCTTTTCCCTCAGGTGGGTGGGTTCAAAACTAGGGGGCACATTTTTAACAGAAAAAAGTTTTACAAGGACATGAGGGGCAACTGCCAGAAGAAGTGGGTACAGTTACAACATTTAAAAGACATTTGGATAAGAATATAAATAGGAAAGATTTGGAGGGATATGGGCCAAATACAGGCAAATGGGACTGGTTTTGTTGGGAACTTGGTGGATTAGTCCATCCGAAGGGTCTGTTTCCATGCCATATAACTCTGTGACTCTAAGACAGTCCCGAATAAATCCAGTGAGGAATACAGGAGAAACGCCTTCTCTAAGACAGTGGGGAGGGGTGGAAATGTGGGACTCGCTCCGTCTGGGAATGCGGGAGGAGAATGTGTAATTTACTCCCCCAGGAAGTGGGGGATTATTGGACTGCCTCCCAGGGCTGTGGTATTGACCCAGGGACCTGTGGACCTTCTCTGAATGTAATAGTCTGTGCTCTGTCCTCTCAGGAAACGGAAGAAGACTGATTCTACCAGCCCACAATGCACTGAGGCAACAAACGCTGTCTACAGCGTGGTCATGAAACGGAATCAGGTGAGTGTGGAAACAGCAGGAAGTTTTACCCAGGGGAAGCTCTTTAGGGCCATTCTTCCCCTCTTAGCTGATACCCAATTCAACCACCCTCACTTCCAGGGGCTCAGTGATCAATCAGTGTCACGGTCTGGAATCTATTCAGTGATCAGACCCCTCCAAAGCTCTCTGAGGGAGGGCATTCCAAAGATGTCAGTGCCCGTCCAACTTGGGAGTTTCTCATATTCCCAGTCTGAGACTGGAACCCCCTCACCCCACCCCCTCTCTGTCCCCAGATTTCCAGTCTCCGGTCTGGGAGAGTGGGGGTGATGGGAGCAGCGTCTGAGCTCCTGTCCCTGGCTCAGCTCCTCCTGAAGTAACACAGCCAATGGGGGATGTTTGTTATCAGAGTGAACCCCTGCTCTCATTGAGGACAACACAGCAAGATCCCACAGGCTGCAGTCGGAGGAATGACCGTTAGTCTAGTTCAGGGATAAATATCTGCACCCAGGGCAATGATCCCTCAGCACTGAGCATCCGACACTGCAGCACTCCTTCAGCACTCACCCTTCAACAGTGATGCGGTCCCTCAGTACTGATCCTCCAACCGTGCAGCACTCCCTGAGTAATGACCCTCCAACAATGCGGCACTCCGTCAGCACTGACCCTTTGACAGTTCAGCACTCCCTAAGTCCTGACTCACTGACAGTGTGGCGCTCCCTTGGCACTGACCCTCCAACAGTGCACACTCTCCATTCTGAAAGTGATAGAGTGATCGAGACAGAGGTTCAGAGATAGAGAGGCACAGTGAGGTAGAAATATAGAGACAGTTATTTGCAGAGAGAGAGAGAAACAGAAATAGACAGTGAGAGATTGATAAAGAAAGAGATGGAGAGACACTTGAACATGGAGAGTTACAGAGAGCGAAACAGTGAGAGAACAACAGAGAGATAGCAATAGAGAGCCAGAGGGATTGATATAAAATTAATGGGAGATAAAGATTAGATTACTTACAGTGTGGAAACAGGCCCTTCAGCCCAACAAGTCCACACCGACCCGCCGAAGCGCAACCCACCCATGCCCCTAACCTAACACTACGGGCAATTTAGCATGGCCAATTCACCTGATCTGCATGTCCTTGGACTGTGGGAGGAAACCGGAGCGCCCGGAGGAAACCCACGCAGACACGGGGAGAACGTGCAAACTCCACACAGTCAGTCGCCTGAGGCGGGAATTGAACCCGGGTCTCTGGCGCTGTGAGGCAGCAGTGGTAACCACTGTGCCACCGTGCCACCCACTAACCCACAAAAGATAGTAAATCAAGAGGGAAAGCAATAGAAAGGCAGAGATAGGGAGAGGAGATGGAGCAAGAGATACAGCGATAGAGATACACAGAGGGAAAGAGAGAGAGAGAGATATGCAGAGAGAAGTATACAGAGAGACTGAGGATGATAGAGATCCACACTGTCCCCCAAAGTTGTTTAGTGTAGGATTGTGTTGCTGTGATATGTTGAGGCAAGGCGCTATCTAAATGCAATTGCGGAGCAGCAATGTCGGCTGATCCTGCTGTTGATGTTGTATTCCCTCCAGGCGAAGGAGAGCACGGTGTATGAGAACGTGATGATGGCCGAGAGCACGGACCCTCAGGGGCACTCCCCCCCGAATGACCATGTTGAATATGCGACCATTAACTTTGGGGCCAGCTCCCAGACCCCGGAGGGACAGAAACAAACAGGAGCCACTCGGTAATGTCTGACTGAGGGCTAGAACCACCCAGTAACACCGGGACCCCGTGGCACTGGAGAATGAGTCAGGCCTGGGACGAGGGATTGGCGCTGACTGGGTTACTTAATAGGGGATAGTACAGAGCTGCTTGGCCAAATGGCCTCTTTCTGTCCCGTTGGTAGTCTGGTATTTCTCAACAGAGCAACATTGAATAGGACCAGACAGGGTCAACACAGGAAGGATGTTCCCAATATCCAGGGTGGGGGGAATTCGGATCCAGGGAGTCACAGTCTAAGGGAGACAGGGGATGACTGAGATGAGGAGAAATGTCTTCACCCAGAGAGTGAGGGAGCCTGTGGGATTCTCTCCCACACGACATTGTTGAGGCCAGAACATTGAAGAAGGAGTTAGATCTAGCTCTTTGGGATAAAGGGATCAAAGGGAATGGGGGAGAAAGTGGGAACATGGGATTGTGTTGGATCAACACCATGATCTTGAATGGCTTGAAGGGCAGAATGGCCTACTCCTGCTCCTATTTTCTATGTGTCCACCACAGGAGGCAGGAGTGATGCTGGACCTGTACAAAACCCTGGGGGAGCTGGGTCCAGTTGGGGGCCCCACATAATCGGGACGATGGGAACGTTTTGGTGGGAGAGAGAGGGAGAGAGCAGAAGGTATTCCCAGGAACTGGTCCAGGGATGAGAACCCTCCGTGATGATGATGGATTGAAGACGCTGGGGAGTGCTCCACTGCGGGAGAAGGAGGCTGAGGGAGAGGGAGATTCAATCGAGGGTTTCAAAATCATATGCGGGTGAGGGGGGAGGTGGCCGGGTTCATTAGGGAGAAGCTGTTACC
>NW_025214225.1:25386-36176 GCF_004010195.1 Chiloscyllium plagiosum | reverse complement strand
GGGGTAGGGGGTGTATGGGTTTGTCGTGTGTTAGGGGTAGGGGGTACATTGGGTTTGTTGTGTGACGGGGTTGGAGTTGGGGCAGATGTGATTGTATTTGACTCGAGGCTCCCCCCTGACCATCACCAGAATGAGGGGTGGGGTCAGGTTTCCAGTTTGTACCTGCTGACTGTTCACTATCTGCAGATCATCGAGTATGTGTGTGTGTGTGTGTGCGCGTGTGTGATTGTGCAGGCGTCTGCGTGTATTTGTGAGTGTGTTTCTGTGTGTGTATGTCTCTGTGTGTGTACGGTTGGGGAAGACACAGGGTGGAGAGTTCCCCGTGATGTTTGTGTGTGTATGTGGGTCTGTGACAGTGTGTGATGTGTGTGTATCTCTCTGTTTGAGTATATGACAGAGAATGTGTGTACGTGTGTGTGTATCTGTGAATGTGTCTCTCCATGTTTGTATATGTGTGTGAGAGAGTATGTGGATCTGTGTCTGCCAGTGCGCGCACGATTGTGTGTATCTGTGAGGGTGTTTTTGTCCATGTGTGTGTGTCTTTTTGTGTGCGTGTGCGTGTGTGTGTGCATCTCTGTCTGCGTGTGTGCGGATGGGGAAGATACAGGGTGGACAGTTCCCCGTAATAATTTTTGCTCCTTCCAGCTCACAGTGTGCTTTCTGACATTCACAGGGGGAAAGGCAAGAAGCCTCTGAAAGGGAGACCCAACAATGATCCAACAGTCATCTACAGCTTGATAAAGAAGGCACCATCTCCGTCCCAGGTATAACAGCCCTCGTCCCCAAGAGGCTGGAGGGAGCGGGTTAGCAGAGGCTGGGTGAGGACACTCATTGGCTGGGTTCAATCCCAGGGACGGAGAGACACAGAGTGCAGACACGGCATTCCATCCGAGAGCCCCCAGACCGTCCCATCGGAATGATGGCTCCAGAGGGGCCAGAGTGTCAGTACTGAGGGAGTGCCACTCTCTCCCTTGCTCCCAGCAGTCACCCTCCCATAACATGGGAATGATTCAGTGACAACAGAAGGAACTTTGGAACCTATAACTATCAGAACAGAAACAGTTACCATGTTGTGGGAGGGTATGTGCTGGGAATAGGGGAGATTGCGGCACTCCCTCATCACTGATCCTCCAACAGTGTCTGCTCCCTCAAATATTGACCCTCAAATAGTTCCCGCTCCCTCAGCACTGACCCGCCAACAGTGCAGCACTCCCTCAGCACTGAACCTCTGACAGTGCCTGCTCCCTCAGCACTGACACCCTGAGACTGCCTGCTCCCTCAGCACTGACCCTCCAACAGAGCCCGCTCCCTCAGCACTGACACCCTGAGAGTGCCCGCTCCCTCAGCACTGACCCTCCGACAGTGCGGCACTCCCACAGCACTGACCCACTAACTGTACAGCGCTCCCTCAGCACTGACACTCCGACAGTGCCTGTTCCTTCAGCGCTGACCCACTGACAGTGCCTGCTCCCTCAGCACTAATCCTCTGACAGTGCGGCGCTCCCTCAGTACTGACCCTCTGACAGTGTGGCACTCCCTCACCACTGACCCTCCGTCATCTTGCAATGGTGCTTGCTTGCCCATGGGATAACAACGCTGCACACAGAATCTTTCGAAGTGAATAAGGTGTTGCATTGCAGCTAACCCTGGCTTATTGCTGTTCCAGTAGCTCCCTCACTATTACCACCTGCTGTAAGCTGTAAGGGACCCCATGGATTTCTCCCTTGGGTTAAATAACTGAGACAGAACTTGCACTGCTATATCAAAAACGCCACGAGAGTTTTGCAACTCAAATTGTCACATGCTGTATCTTTCTTGAGCTCTGTGATGCAAAGTCACTGTTTGAACCACTGAGGAGGGGAACGCTGTACTCAGTGTCAGCAAGAATTCTTCACTTTAAGGACAATCTGCCCGAGGACAACCACTAATTTGTTGAACAATTGAATGATAAGGAGAGTTCAGGAGAGAGAAGCTACCAGACTGCAGACAGAAAGCAATCACCTCTCCCTCTCTCTCCCTGTGGAGTGAAAACTCCTGAAAGCTATCACTTCCAAATAAAACTGTTGGGCTACAACCTGGTGTTGTGCGATTTATAACTAAAAAAAAATTAAAGGAAAGCATTCTAGAACAACAAAAGACCGAGGTCCAACTGATCAACCACTGAATCAAAGCTTGACCATCGCCTATAGACAGCAATGTCATCCTTCGTGAAATCCGCAAGACTGTGAGAAAGTAACTTTCCAATTTATGGCCCGTACTGTTTACATTCAGAATTCTGGTTCTCCTGTCAATATTATTTCTCCATCCGTAGTATATAGAACATAGAACATAGAAGAATACAGCGCAGTACAGGCCCTTGGGCCCTCGATGTTGCGCCGATCCAAGCCCACCTAAACTACACTAACCCACTATCCTCCATATACCTATCCAATGCCCTCTTAAATGCCCATAAAGAGGGAGAGTCCACCACTGCTACTGGCAGGGCATTCCATGAACTTACGACTCGCTGAGTGAAGAACCTACCCCTAACATCAGTCCTATATCTACCCCCCCTTAATTTAAAGCTATGCCCCCTTGTAATACCCGACTCCATACGCGGGAAAAGGTTCATACTGTCGACCCTATCTAACCCCCTAATCATCTTGTACACCTCAATCAAGTCACCCCTAAACCTTCTTTTCTCTAGTGAAAACAGCCCCAAGTGCCTCAGTCTTTCCTCATACGATTTTCCTTCCATACCAGGCAACATCCTGGTAAACCTCCTCTGCACCCGTTCCAATGCCTCCACATCCTTCCTATAGTATGGCGACCAAAACTGCACACAATATTCCAGATGCGGCCGTACCAGAGTCTTATACAACTGCATCATGACCTCAGGACTCCGGAACTCAATTCCTCTACCAATAAAAGCCAGTACGCCATATGCCTTCCTCACCGCACTATTTACCTGGGTGGCAACTTTCAGAGATCTGTGTACATGGACACCAAGATCCCTCTGCTCATCCACACTACCAAGTATCCGACCATTAGCCCAGTACCCCATCTTTTTGTGTTAAACCAACTGTCTTTGTCTGTCAGAAGCACGAATGAATCTGTGTGGACCTGGAGTTTTTAAAGGGTTATAGTTTAACTTTCATAGAAGTAAATTGCAAATTCTTTCTTTTCTCATCTTAAAGTCACTGGTGTAACCTTCTGTCCATGATGGAACTTCGTGTGAATTCTGATTTTCTCGACTCACAGGCCACCAGCCAGATTGATCATTTTGTGGGTCTCAGGGGGATTCTGGATGTTTTGAGACAGCTTCTGGGACCATGGGGCACAATCATTGATGGTCCGCATTTCCCTGTGGAGTTGTGGCCACACTGAATAGGGAGCAGTTCCAGACTGGAATCTGAATGGTGTGGTCCTCGAATTCGCAGCTTCACTGTCACTGTGCCACAAGCCCCCTCCCTACAAGGGAGTGGGCACTGACCTCTTTGTTCATCAACACACCATCCCCCCCATCTGCTCACTCTGATCAACACGGGACAACAGCAGGCAATGCTGCAGCACTGTTTAGTAGCATTCTAAAAACTCCCCCCTCCCCCCACTG
Source organism: Chiloscyllium plagiosum (assembly GCF_004010195.1). NCBI lineage: Eukaryota > Metazoa > Chordata > Chondrichthyes > Orectolobiformes > Hemiscylliidae > Chiloscyllium > Chiloscyllium plagiosum. The sequence goes on along the minus strand of NW_025214225.1, from coordinate 32,584 downwards.
CCCAAGCCAGCTCTCACGACCATACATCAGCCGCCATTTGACACCCAGGACATTGGGTGCTCTATTGAGAAGGAACACGTTTGGCCAGAATCCTCGCTTTACAGCAGCAGCAGCGACATTCCCCCAGGCACTTCTTCACAACATTGTAAAGGGTTATTGAAATTGTCATAGACCCCGAGGCTCAAGGGGTTGCTGTCTCATCTGAGAGCGAGGGGACTGGTGGTGAGATTAACCCAAGAGACTCCACACCTCCCACACATGGTGACTTAGGTAGCACTGCTGCCTCACAGCGCCAGGGACCCAGGTTTGATTCCAGCCTCGGGCGGATGTCCATGTGGAGTTTGCACGTTCTCCTCGTGTCTGCATGGGTTTCCTCCGGGTGCTCCAGTTTCCTCCCACATTCCAAAGATATGCAGATGTGTAGCCATGGGACATTGTCCCATAGTGTCCAAGGATGTACTGGTTAGGTGGGTTAGCCATGGAAAATGCAGGGTTACAGGGAAAGGGTACAGGGCTGGTTCTAGGTGGGATGGTCTTTGGAGGGTCAATATTAAAATGTTGGGCTGAATGGTCTGTTTCCACACTGTGGGGAAATCTATCATCTCTGGCCCTGGAGAAGGTGGGATTGTCTTTCAGTTAGGGTCATGAGGATCCTCTGACTCCAAATGGTCCCGGTAAAAACAACAGGGCAGTTAGTACCAGTGTCTGAGAAAACCAAAACGATGAACACTGAGCATCACCAGTGGCAGGAAGATGTCATTGCAGCGTGACATGTTTACATGGGAAATTTCCATGAGAAGTGATACAGTGTGTGTAATAAGGTCAGCCAGGTGAAGCTCCTGAATCTGAGTTCCCTGATTGGGGCTGTTAACCCATTCCAATCAGGAAGCCCTGGCTGACAGATAGAAACAGCAGTGTCAGAGGTTCTGCTCACTCTGAGGGCTGGTTCCGAGGGAACAGGATCAGTGTCAAAATCTCTCCATGTGTAAATAAATGGGGACCTGGTGACAGGATACTGGTCTCTGTGTGGAATTATTTCAGTGGCGATGAGAGTTATGCACATTCCTGAAGAAATTCACTCACAATGGTTGTCTTTGAGCTGGTATAATCATTTCTGGGTCGAGAGTGTGGTGCTGGAAAAGCACAGCAGGTCAGACAGCATCCTAGGAGCAGGAAAATCAACGTTTCAGGCAAAAGCCCTTCATCAGGAGTGAGAGTGGGAACCTCGGGGGTGACGAGGTAAGTGGGAGGGGATGGGGCTGGGGGGATGGTAACTGAGAGCGCAATAGGTGGATGGAGGTGGGGGCAAAAGTGATGATAGCCCAAAACATTGATTTTCCAATCAACTTTACCCCCACCTCCATCCACCTATTGCACTCTCAGCTACCTTTCCCCCAGCTCCATCCCCCTCCCACTTATCTCTCCACCCCTGAGGCTCCTGGTCTCATTCCTGATGAAGGGCCTTTGCCCAAAACATTGATTTTCCTGCTACTCAGATGCTGCCTGACCTGCTGTGCTATTCCAGCACCACGCACTCAACTCTAATCTTTAGCATCTGCAGTCCTAACTTTCACCCAGTAAGCATTTCTGGCATCATGCCATTATTTGGGAAACTTGACTTATTCAATCCTGTTGTTGAAGACTGGGCCCAGTGTGTGGAAAGAATATGTTGATGGAAAGCACCGGTGTAGATGGAAAGCAACGAGTAATTCTCCTGACAGCTTGCGGATCTGCAGCTTTTTTGGTTATTAGGAGCTGAATGTATCTGATGTACCAGATATTAAAACATTTCCAATTGATGGATTTAGTTAAGGAATATAACAACCCAAACCTCCTCTTATTCTGAGATACTATTGGTTTTACCAGGGGAGTCCATCTTTTTGGAATTTTTGATGAGGTTAAGATGACTGGCAGAGGCATGTAACTTTGGTTTAACCCTTAATGTGATGCTGAAAGGCTGCTTGGTACATGGGATTAATGAGATAACCATGCAAAAGCACCTCCTAGCTGAAGCTCAACTGGACTTCAAACAGGCATTACAACTGGAGTTATCATTGGAAAATGGCCAGTGGAGCACGAGTTACAGGGTATTCCGATGGAAGTGGACACCCTCGCCAGTCCGACTGAGCTTGGGGAACGCCACTCGAGTGAAGGCAACTGCACAGCCTCACTCAGGACACATCCTGAACGGAGGGACTCTAGGTCAGCCCACAGCAAAACCAAGCCTCAGCCAAAGGGTTAAAATTTTCTTCAGGATCCAGGCCGGCGAGCCATTGTAGTTGCTGCCAGTATGCGGACTCGACGCAGCAAAAGAGTCCCACTCAGCCTGAGGTGAGTAAGGGAACGGTGTTGGAACAGCTAAATTGCTTAGTGACATCCAAATCAGAAACAATCAAAATATCTGGTCACCTGCCTCTCATGGAGGCTGATACCAGTGGGGGTGCGGCAGTGATTATAGAATCTTTAACAAAACACTCTGGACTCCAACCCTCAAGTCTGTGTGAGATAGAGAGCCTACACCAGGGAGCCGTTACAGATTAAGGGTTCAGTCTCGTTTACAAAAGCAGCTGGTTCTGATGGAAGCAAAGCTTAGTGGGGCGGAACTGGTTGAGAAAGATGCACCTTGATTAGCTCAACATTTTGCGATTAGAAAACGGCTGCCCGGGTGAAGTCCTAATTAAATATCCGGATGTTTTTCGGTAAAGTCTAGGGACTATGAAAGGCGCCAAGACCATTCCGCATATTGACCGGGAAGGCAATTCCACAATTCTGCAAGACCCACCCAGTGCCATTTACCTGCAGAGGCAGGAATCAGGAGGTCGGAAAGTGACCAGTATGGTTTGCAGAATGGGCAGTACCAGGTCAACATATCATGAAACTAGATGGCTCAGTTCACCTTTGTGGGATTTTAAACAAGCAGCAAACTGCTTGTCACAACTGGATAAATACTCAATCCCTCACCTAGACGATTGGGTACGTAAAGCTGGGCTAGAGATTTTGTCCTTCACAAAGCTTGACCCGAGCTACGTGCACCTGCAATTGCAGAAATATGCTACGAATAATACCATAAGGGTTTGTACCAACATATGGGACTGCCATTTGTGGTATCGTCAGCCTGTACCATTTTGCAGCAGACGACAGAGAACATTTACCTCAGGTCACCATTTTTCTGAGTGACATGCTAATAACAGGTGTTATGGATCAGACCGGACCCCCTCAAAATATATTAGGAATGTCACCTAGACCCTAACCTTTTCTGATTTAAAAGGTAACTGCGATGTTCCAGATGCAATTCGATTGGTCAGCAATGTTCAGCAAACACAATTTATTCAAACACTATAGTTAAGGTACAAACCAAAGAAAGAGGAACTTAAAATAACTTAACTCTCTGTAGGAAAACTTAACAGAAGAATAGATTATTTTACTCAGAAACAGTAACTCTTCCTGTATAGTAATGGCTCATAAATGCACAAGGTTCTGAATGAATATTTCTCCTCTGTAATTTGTATGCCCTTATCCAACCATTAAAATTACTTTTTTTCATCTTTTCAAACTCAATGTATGTTTGACCAGGGTCCCTCCTTAGATTCCTGAAACGTAGGCTTCTGGTATTAGTTGTGTGCACTTCAGACAGCACTTTTCACCTCATTACCCTCACCAGGTACGTCCTGTGATAGCAATGTAAATACTTCACTGGCTCCACATACCAACTTTGTTTGAATCAACAATACCCACATGCTCACTGACCATTTCATTTGTTCAGCCATTTTCTCAACTGTAATGAAAAAGGCTTTTACATTCTTTTTGTTGAACTTTGGTGAAGTTTGAACATATTTAAACAGATCCCCACCAGGCCTTCAGCTCGGATGGGATTGCTCTCCATCACTGTCCTCATCATTATTCCTACTTTCACCTCTACCTCCGCCGTTTTAACTTGGCTTTGGGCTTTCAGTTCCAACCGGTTCAGAAAAGATTTACAAGGATGTTGCCAGGGTTGGAGGGTTTGAGCTACAGGGAGAGGCTGAACAGGCTGGGGATGTGTTCCCTGGAGCGTAGGAGGCTGAGGGATAACCTTACAGAGGTTTACAAAATTATGAGGGGCATGGATAGGGTAAATAGACAAAGTCTTTTCCCTGGGTCGGGGAGTCCACAACTAGAGGGCATGGGTTTAATGGGTTTAGATTGAGTGGGGAAAGATATAAAAGTGGGGCAACTTTTTCACACGCATAGGGTGGTACGTGTATGGAATGAGCTGCCAGAGGAAGTGGTGGAGGCTGGTACAATGGCATCATTTAAGAGGCATTTGGATGGGGATGTGAATAGGAAGGGTTTGGAGAAATATGGGCCGGGTGCTGGCAGGTGGGACTACATTGGGTCGGGATATCTGGTCGGCATGGACGGGGTGGACCGAAGGGTCTGTTTCTGTGCTGTACATCTCTATGACTCTGAAGGTCAAATCTTGCCTCTTTCTCTGATACTTCTCTCGCTCCTTGTGTCTCTTTCTTCTCTCTCTCTCTCTCTCTGTATCCCACCCTTTCTTCTGCTGGCGACTTCCTCGCCTTTTCTTTTTCCTCTGCTGTTTATTGTAATTCAAGTTGTTTCATTTCCTTTTCTCTGTTCTTTTGTCCTGCCCGGGCCATTCTTTCCTTTAATTTTGCCTCTAACCCAAGCTGCTTCATTTGCAATTGCATTTTAATCATTTCCCGAAGGTTCTGATGGTGTTCCTGGCAATTGTAAATGCTGCGTGATTGCAACAAACATCTCCCCCTTCCTCACAAAGACACCCCCAACTCCACTTTGTTTACCGATTCTGAACATTTTTCCTTGCTCAGTCTTTGCAAAACTCCTGAAGTGGCTTTTTCCATCCCCAGGAAATTCCTAGTGACTGAAAGAGCCACTATTACAACAAGGCAGACCCTGTTTAATAAACCAAATTCAATATCTAAAATAAAAGACGCTAACACTCTCCACTCGCTGCTTTGAGTCTAACAACCTGAAAGCCAATAAAAACTGAAAGGACTACAGATGCTGTAAATCGGAGACAACAATAGAAATTGCTAGAAAAGCTCTGCAGGTCTGGCAGCATCTGTGGAGAGAGAAATCAGAGTGAACAGTTCAGATCCAAAACATTAACTCTGATTTCTCTCCACAGATGCTGCGAGCTCTGCTGAACCTAAACCCAACCTGGAGTTAGAGATGTTGATCCCAACAAGAGTCCCCAGTCTGCTATGGACCAGACCAAACCCCCTCAAAAAATTCAGAAGATAATCTAAACTCTTCCACTTTTTCTTCTTTTTAAGGTAACTGCAAGGTGTGTTCCGATCAGTCAAACTACCAGATTTGAAATAAAACATAATTTATTCATATATTGTAGTTAAAGTACAACAAAAAGTAGAGAAATTGGAATAACTTAACTTTATTGGAAAATTTAACAGATGAATTGATCACTTTACTACTAAACAATATAGGAGAAAGTGAGGACTGCAGATGCTGGAGATCAGAGCTGAAAAATGTGTTGCTGGAAAAGCGCAGCAGGTCAGGCAGCATCCAAGGAACAGGAGAATCGACGTTTCGGGCATAAGCCCTTCTTCAGGAATGAGGAAAGTTTGTCCAGCAGGCTAAGATAAAAGGTAGGGAGGAGGGACTTGGGGGAGGGGCGTCGGAAATGTGATAGGTGGAAAGAGGTCAAGGTGAGGGTGATAGGTCAGACTGTGGTGGGGGCGGAGAGGTCGGGAAGAAGATTGCAGGTTAGGAAGGCGGTGCTGAGTTCGATGGATTTGACTGAGACAAGGTATTTCCCCTCCCCCCACCTTGTCTCAGTCAAATCCATCGAATTCAGCACCGCCTTCCTAACCTGCAATCTTCTTCCCGACCTCTCCGCCCCCACTCCCGTCTGACCTATCACCCTCACCTTGACCTCTTTCCACCTATCACATTTCCGACGCCCCTCCCCCAAGTCCCTCCTCCCTACCTTTTATCTTAGCCTGCTGGACAAACTTTCCTCATTCCTGAAGAAGGGCTTATGCCCGAAACGTCGATTCGCCTGTTCCCTGGATGCTGCCTGACCTGCTGCGCTTTTCCAGCAACACATTTTCAGTACTAAACAATATAGTAGCACCCCATAAACACACCCTTGGCAAAAGGCAAGTTCAGAAAAATAGATTGTCTCACGTGCAACTTCAGCAGGGGAAGAAATCAAACATCAAGAGAATATTCTGTGAGTGAGTGAAGCAGGGAGAGACAACCTGCAGCTTCCAAACCCTGCTGAGACCCCAGCAACAACTGCTGAAAGATAAAACTAAAATCCTGGTTCTTTGGGAGCTTGACCACACTCAGTCAGGCTGCTTTTATTGTTCCAACTTTAAAGACAACCCAAAACCTCATAAACTGTTTTTTTGAGATTTCAATAGACAACTCAGCTCCTCTGCCTTAAAGTCTCTCTTCAAAATAGAAACAGTACAAAATATACCTCTTAAAGCCATAATATGATCACAAAGAGATAGAATGAGTATGAGACTTTATCAGAGGGTTACTCCTGAGAGAGTGCTGTTGTAGTGGTGTGTCAGTATTGAGGATGTGTCACTTTGACAGAGGGTGATATTGAGTGAATGATGCCATTACTAATAAGAGCACAAGCTCAGTCTTAAAAACATCTTTGGCACAGTGCGGAAATTCCTTTGAAGCCAATGTCCCAACAATTTCATGCAATAAGCTAAATTATTTTGGTGGCTCAGTGGTTAATACTGTGTCAGGGACCCGGCCTTAATTCCCTCCTCGCATGACTAACTGTGTGGAGTTTGCACATTCTCCCCTTGTCTTCATGGTTTCCTCCCACAGTCGAAAGATGTGCAGGTTAGAATGGATGGCTCAGTGTTGAGGGACTGCTCAATTGTCAGAGGGTCAGTGCTGAGGGAGTGCCACACTGTCGGAGGATCAATGCTGAGCAAGCACCGCACTGTCGGGGACTGAGTACTGATGGAGCGCTGCACTGTCGGAGGTTCAGTGCTGAGGAAGTGCTGCACTGTCGGAAGGTCAGTGCTGAGGGAGCACCATACTGATGGCTGGTCAGTGCTGAGGGAGTGCCACACTGTCGGAGGGTCAGTGCTGAGGGAGTGCCACACTGTCAGAGGGTTAGTGCTGAGGGAGTGCCACACTGTCGGAGGGTCAGTGCTGAGGGAGTGCCACACTGTCAGAGGGT
>NW_025214225.1:17008-20221 GCF_004010195.1 Chiloscyllium plagiosum | reverse complement strand
ATACAAAGTACTCATTTTGAACCTCAGCTGTGTCTTCTGGCTCCACATACACAGTTTGTGCGTTTGGTCCCTAATGGGGCCTGCTCCTTCTCTGACCCCGAATATACTTATAAAACACCTTTGGGTTTTCCTTCATGGTACCCACCATTGCTTCCTCATGTCCCCTCGTTCTTCTCCTAATTTCCATTTTCAGTAAACCCCCTGTGATTTCTCCTCTGAGGCATCCAGTGTTTTGAGCCCTCGGTGACTGTCAAAAGGGTTTTTTCCCGTATCCAATCCTGTGCATCCACTGACATTCAGGTTCTCTCAGCCTATTGGTCCTGCCATTCACCTTCATGGGAACATGTCAGCCCTGCACTCTCCCTTCTCTATTTCGGTTATCGGACACCCTTATTGAGGTTTCTAGCACAGTGAGAATGAACAGGAAGTGCGATGCTGACCAGTCTGTCTATTCTAGGAGCTGTTGTGCTGTCTTTGTGGGAAATTCTAACTCAATCAGTAAAAAACATAAGTTTCAGTAAATTGTAACTGAACTTGCAGTGTCAGAGTAAACATTATTCCCCAGTATTTATTCCAGCGCATCCTCATGACTGAATCCTTATTCACTGAATTCCATTGGTTAACAAAGCTTCAGCTTTATGATAATCACCACTGCTTTCCCATCTCTCTGTCACCGCTCTCCACTCCCTCCCTCTGTAACCTCCTCTCGATCTGCAATGTACCCTGTGGGATCTCTGTGTTACTCCACGACTGTTGTCAGGATGGGAGCCAGTGTATATCAGTGAGCACAGGGTGATGGGTGACCAGGACTAGGTTTGAGTGTGTACACTGCCTCACTGCTGCACAGGTTCCCAAACAGAGCTCGATAAGAACAATCTTTTACAAAGACTATTAACCATGAGCATGTCCGAGCTGACCGTGTCATTACCTTGGAGAAGTAACAGCAGGACATAAAATTTCTTGATCAGTGTCTGCTCCCAGATATTTCATCAGCCTCACCCTCTCAAGCTCTGAAACAGAAAGGAGTTAATGAGGCCTCACCTCTTGTCACCAGCTCTCGAGAGATCAGAACTGCTTTTAGATCACGTCCTTACTGACTACTTTGCTTCTCTGTGGGATGATAGGTGCTCCTCAGAGTCAGGAGGCTTCAAGAAAGTAAAACAACAAAATGTTTGAATTTCTATCGCAGCTTTCAGCTCCTCAGAATAACTCAAAATTCCTGTCTCTGCATTACCCACATTCCTTGATCTAGAAAGATATATTGTCTGACAGACTTGAACCTTGCAGCCAGATCTCCAATAATAAATTATGTTGTGAAGTTGGGAAGCATATTCAACCCCCAGAACCTCTTTAGTAATGTTGTCAGCTAGACCACTCAAACAGAATGACAGAACATGCTTGATGGGCTGGTTGGTCTCTCTCTGCACTGTAACATTCTGGAGTCCTGAGAATTTTAATTCCTCTCCAGATCAGAGACAAACAATGAATATCTGCACATTTCACACATGGGGCTAACTGGTCTTTCAGTAGTTTTGCCTCTTTACGGTGATTGCTTTGATGGTGAGGCTGGACAGGAAGTGCAGCATTTGACTGTGAACACTCAGCTTTGCTGCTTTGTCGTCATGACAACATCTAAAAAAATACAGGTCAGAGAATCATACAACACAGAAGAGGCCTTTCGGCCCATTGCGTCAGTATCAGCAAAGATACTCGATTATCTGCATTAGTCCCTCTTTCTCACACTAGGCCCACATCTCCCCGAGCTCCTCTGTTTCTGACCACTTGTTCATTCCCAACATTAAGGGAGGGAATTCCAGAGATTTGGACCCGGGCAACAGAAGGCTTCTGGAAAAATGGAAATCAGGGAATGGTCATGGACCTGGAAGCTGCAGAGATGTCGGTGTGTTGTGGAAATGTCGTCGGAGGACGCGAGTAGTTTGTTGGAGTGTCACAGGAGAATACAAGGAGCGTGTTGGAGTGTCATGGGAGAAATCCTGCGAAGGCATCAATCATTGGAATCTGATTGTAAAGTCAGGAAGCAAAGCCAAGAAGTCACAACATCAATTAAATTAGGTTAGGGTGGATTGGGCATGCAAAATTACCCAGAATGTCCAAGGGTGAGCAGACTAGGTGGATTAGCCATGGGAGATGCAGGGTTATGGGGAAAGGGTAAGGAGGGTGAGTCTGAGTAGGATGTTCTTCAGAGGGTCAGTGTGACCTGATGGGACAAATGGCCTGCTTCCACACTATAGGGATTTAATGATTCAATGAAATGTGATGTTGGTCACGGAAGTGAGTCCCTGTCACTACATTATCTATCCTTGACCTGTCCTTATACTTGCATGGGGAATAACTGCCCACATGCTGTGCCTTGGTGGAATGGCCTCTTCCTGTGCTGCTCCCCTTGTATTTGATGAGAAATTTGGGTGTGTCAAGGTGATTCAAGCCAGGAAAGTAAGGAAAAAATGAGAAAACTGGCTCCATGTCTGTCACTACAAGCGAATTGTTAACTGGTGGAAAGGTCTTCGATGTTGTTTCTGTGTAGGCGACAGAGACCTTGACATGGCTCACTGGAACAGCAGGAGGCCATTCAGCCCCCTCCTCAGGTCTGTTACATAGGAACAGGAGGCAATTCAGCTCCCTCCCAGAGTCTGTTACACAGGAACAGGAGGCCATTCAGCCCCCTTCTCAAGCCTGTTAGACAGGTACAGGAGGCCATTCAGTCCCCTCCTCGAGCCTGTTTAAGTGAGAAAGGTGGCCCAACCATGGCAAACAAGGGAAATTAACAACAGTTTAGATTCAAGGAAGGGTCAGACAAATAAGCCATAAACAGCAGCAGATCTGAGGATTGGCAGCAGTTTAGGAGGAAGAAAGGATTCATTATGAAGGCATTTTGAAAATTGGAGGTGAAGCAACTGCCATCAACACAGATCCAACAAATTAGGAAACACTTTCTAACGAAGGTACCCTTTCATATGAAATATCTTCACAGTAAGAAGAAAGAAGACGACCCAGGGAGATCTTCAGCCGGAAGAAGATAGACACTGAAGATGACAACCGCTGTGTGGCTTTGAAATTAAGTTGATGTAAGATGTGTCAGAGTGTAAACATGGATACCACCATTACACGTGGGGACACCTCCCACCGTGTACACGGCAGGTACTCATGTGACTCAGCCAACGTTGTCTATCTCATACGCTGCAGGCAAGGATG
>NW_025214225.1:0-7392 GCF_004010195.1 Chiloscyllium plagiosum | reverse complement strand
AATGTCCTGTACAGCCGCAACATGACCTCCCAACTCCTGTACTCAATACTCTGACCAATAAAGGAAAGCATACCAAACGCCTTCTTCACTATCCTATCTACCTGCGACTCCACTTTCATGGAGCTATGAACCTGCACTCCAAGGTCTCTTTGTTCAGCAACACTCTCTAAGACCTTACCATGAGTGTATATGTCCTGCTAAGATTTGCTTTCCCAAAATGCAGCACCTCGCATTTATCTGAATTGAACTCCATCTGCCACTTCTCAGCCCATTGGTCCATCTGATCAAGATCCCATTGTAATCTGAGGTAACCTTCTTCACTGTCCAACACACCTCTAATTTAGGTGTCATCTACAAACTTACTAACTGTACCTCTTATGCTCGCATCCAAATAATTTATGTAAATATCAAAAAGCAGAGGACCCATATGAAAGAACTGAAACCAACATGCTCATTCTAAAAGATGACAGACTCAACAAAGAATCCAAGTCTTTTTCGATGTATAATTTCCAATACATCACACTGTAAACTTTTGCTAGAAATTCTGTGTTCTGCAAACTTATGCTTCACAACCACCTGATAAAGGAGCAGTGCTCAGAAAGCTAGTGCTTGCAAATAAATTTGTTGGACTACAATCTGATGTTGTGTGATTTTTAACTTTGTACACCCCAGTCCAACACTGGCTCCTCCATATCATGATGTAATTTTAATAAGTGTTTTATTGGATCAGCATATTGTTATAGAGTTGGAGGCAGTCAAGAGAAATGGGGGATTAGAGTTGTGATCAGTTGTTGTTTGATGTTCATTCTTAGAGTTAAGAAATCAATTGATGCATTTTCTTTAAATAGTGGAATTTGGGAGTTTTTTGTTTCTCATATTTAACAGATTACATGGCGAGATGAGCGTTTCTTGGTGTTTGGTTTAATTAACAGAAGGTTTCCCCACCATGTCATAACACTCAGCGACTCAGTGAAAAGCTCCGGTGCATTTGAAATCCTCGATTAAATCTCCTCTCCACCTTCCTTTTCTCCAATGAAAACAATTGCAACTTCTCCACTTCACCACGTTCAATAAACTCCCTCATCACTGGAACCACTCTTGTGAGTATTTACCACACCCTCTCTCAAGCCTTCACATCTTTGTCAAAACGTGGTGCCCAGAACTGGACACAGTACTCCAGTTGAGTCTGAACCAGTGTTTTATAAAGATCATAATGACTCCTTTCATCTACCCAACCACTTTCTCAACTTTAAATTAGTGAAGTGTTTGAACCGGAAAAAAATTCAGAGATATGGGGAAGGGATGCAAGGATGGGACTAACTGGAGAGACATTCAAAGAGCCAGCAGAGGCAACGGGCTGAATGGCCTCCTCTGGTGCTGTACAAGTCAATGATTTAATTTTCTTATCATTAACTTCTGCTGTAATGATGAAAAAAATGCAGAGGAACAAGGGTGTGTTCCTTATTAGCTTTTTCGATTGGGTTTTACTTCATGCTTTGAGCACAAAGGCTGTGAAACCACCTGTGAAAGTTACAGACTCAACCTAGAGGCTTCTCTAACACATTGCAGAGCTCAGGCAAGCGCTCGGGTGTTCCACAGTGTCTGCAGGGGTAGGATCAGCACTGAGCTTGGGGACCAGACAGTCTCCAATGCTGCACTGGATTCAACAGGATGGGTTTTGGATCAGAAATTATTCCTTTGATAATGAGGATCCAGAGAGATTTCCTGGACAATGAGGAATCATGAAGATCCCTCAGATGGTGAGGATCCAAAGGGATCCTTTAGCGAATGAGATTGCAAAGTACACCAGTTAGTTTGGATCAGGTGAGCCAATCAGCTGGGTCGAAGAACAAACAAAAAGGTGTGTCTAATTCATGATTCATGATGGTGAGATTGGTGAGAGTTCTGAAGACTCCATGTTCATCATCCTTCCCAGTAAATCAGCACAGATTGTACCTTCATTGGTACATCTTGTAGGCACTGTATTGGGTTCACTGAACAGGATCCTGGGGATCAAAGAATAAATGCAGCTGTATCCCAGCTTTATGTTTCCAATAAGGATTGTGTTATAATTACACAACCATTCACATCTAACAACACAAACTGGATCATTCACACATTAACACAAAACCCAGTTAATTGTGACAGTGTCTGATCATCAATAACTTGGTGACAGCTTCACACATGCTGGGGAGGAGAGTGGGGAGAGGTATTCAAGGTTCTGTGAGAATCGGGGAGATTTTGGGGGTAAACCTGAGTCTCAGACACTTTCCCCCACTCTGAGCCCCAGGGAGAATTGGGCTCCTACACCCCCACCAGGGGAGCCTTGGCCTGTCTCCTCCCTTAACCCCAGCTCCATCAACAGGCAGCAGAGTTCCCGGTCCCATGGGCGAGATCAGCACAAAGCTGACTCATAGAATCCCCATAGGAGAGGCTGGGGCCATTCAGCCCATCGGGTCTGCACCGGCCATCTGAAGATGGTCACATCCAGACCCACCCCATCCGCATAACCCCTTATTTTCCGTGTTTAACCCCCCCACCATGCACATAAGGATCCAAGGTGGCATGGGGGCTCAGTGGTTAGCACTGCTGCCTCACAGTGCCAGAGACCCGGGTTCAATTCTCACCTCAGGCAACTGACTGTGTGGAGTTTGCATATTCTCCCCGTGTCTGCGTGGGTTTCCTCTGGGTGCTCCAGTTTCCTCCCACAGTCTAAAAATGTGCAGGTTAGGTGAATTGGCCGTGCTAAATTGCCTGTAGTGTTAGGTGAAGGGGTAAATGTAGGGGAATGGGTCTGGGTGGGTTGCGCTTCGGCGGGTCGGTGTGGACTTGCTGGGCCAAAGGGCCTGTTTCCACACTGTAAGTAATCTAATCTAATCCCTGGACACTATGGGACAATTCCCCATGGCTAATCCACCCTAATCTGACATCTGTGAACAGTATGGGACAGTTTAGCATGGCCAATCCACCCTAACATCCACATCTTTGTCCTGTGACAGGAAACGAGAGCACCCGAAGGAAACCCACGCAGACACGGGGAGAAGGTGCAAACTCCACATAGACATAAAGATGTACAGCACAGAAACAGACTGATTCATGCTGACCACATACTCTAAATTAATCTAGTCCCATTTCCCAGCACTTGGCCCATATCCCTCCAAACCATTCCTATTCATGTCCCCATCCAAATGCTCTTAAAGCTGTAATTGTACCAGCCTCCACCACTTCCTCTGGCAGCTCATTCCATACACGTACCACCCTCCGTGTGAAAACGTTGCCCCTCAGGTCGCTTTTAAATCTTTTCTGTCTCACCCTAAACCTATGTCCTCTAGTTCTGGACTCCCCCACCCCAGGGAAAAGACCTTGTCTATTTACCCTGTCCATGCCCCTCATGATTTTATAAACCTCTATAAGGTCACCCCTCAGCCTCCGACGCTCCAGAGAAAACAGCCCCAGCCTGTTCAACCTCTCCCTGTAGCTCAAATCCTCTAACCCTGGCAACATCCTTGTAAACCTTTTATGAACCCTTTCAAGTTTCACAACATCCTTCCTGTACCAGGGGGACCAGGATTACACACAATATTCCAAAAGTGGCCTAACCAATGTACTGTACAGCTGCAACCTGACCTCCCAACTCCTGTACTCAATGCTCTGACCAATAAAGGAAAACATACCAAATGCTTTCTTCACTATCCTGTCTACCTGCAACTCCACTTTCAAGCAATGCCTAAGGGTGGAATTGAACCCAGGTCCATGGCGCTGTTGGGCAGTAGTGCTAACCACTGAGCCACCACACTGCCCAGATACTGAATGGCAGCTGTTGAGCTTTAGGTTCAGGCTTGAGCTGTGATAATGCCTCTTCCCACTCTGCATTGGTTTCCAGTCTGCATGCCTACTCCTGGGGCGCTGTTTGAAAACAACACAACTTGCAGAATCAGGCCATTCGGCCCCTTGAGCTTGTTCTTGGCTGACCTGATTGCTCAAGCTTCATGTCTGTTCCTCATGAGCCTCAACTCCCTCATTAGTCAAACATCTGCCTGACTCAGCAGTGAATACACAGGAAGGCCCCACCCCAAGTGCTTTCTGGGGAAGGGATTTCCACACGTTAGAAAGTGGCCACTCTGTTCTTTGATCCTGTAACGTGGATACAGGGCGGTGGTCAATCAGCATCTCGAACCTGTTACATAAGATCAGGAGGAAGTCCATTCAGCCCCTCAGACCATATTAAATGCTGCCCACGGCCACATTCAAACAATCAGGGCCATACAAAGCAGTTTGTCTGAAATCCTGTTAAACAGCTGACTTCTGTCTTTGAGCTGACTTCCTGATCTCATTCACTGTGACACAGTCAGTCCTTTCGAATTAAATACACGGGAGAAGCACAGGAAGGAACCATTCAGCCCAGGCAGAGTGCATTGGTACTTAGTCCCGGGCAAGCAATCGGACAGAACCAGGGTGAGTAACGGCAACTCACTTCCAGGACCAACATCATCCTGTGTTGACATTGTAACTCTGTAAAAACAGATTCCAATGATTGGTGGCTTCAAAATATTTCTGTTTAATATTAAGTTCGGGAGCCTAGTGTTGAAGTCGGTAGTATGGAGCATCTTTCTAGATTAGGGGAAATGCAGAGACATGAGCATTGTGGGGAGGTGAAGGGTGATATATAAATGCAAACCTTTCATTGGTTTACTTGTTTGAAATTTTGTAGCTATGCAGAGTACCTGTCACCCCAAAGGGAATTAGAGTTTTCAGTGAGGACGTTGTGTAAAAGTAGTTCTGATCTCTCGGACAGGAGTGAGGTTTCATTAACTCCTTTCTCTTTCAGAGCCTTCGAGGGAGAAGCTGATGAAATATCTGGGAGCAGACAATGATCAAGGGATCTTACCTCCTGCTGTTCCTTCTCCAAGGTAATGTCACCGTCATTTCAGACAGATTTATGGTTAATAATCTTCTTTGACAGATTGTTCTTTGTAGAAGTGCTACAGTTTGGAGGGAGGCCATTCGGCCCAGCAATCCACCACCTACCACCCCCGCCCCCCAAAGAGCATACCATCCAGACCCTGGGTTGTGTGTCATGGCCTTATCTGCCAGACCCTCATGGATGACCCTCTGGCATGGGTGAGCCTCATCCACAAAGTGAGCACTTTGACCATGCTCATGGCAAAGGTCATGACTTGTGCTCCAGACAGCCATCTCTTGACAGGGTGCACAAAATGACCTTTTAAACATGGTGGAAGACTGGCCTCATTAAATAAGGTCCCGAGGACCATGAGCCAATATAGGGTGAACCTGTCTACTCCTGTGTCCAGGATTCCCCTCCATCTGCTGTGTAACCTTGGGGAGTTCCTGTGTGTCCTGTAGATGGTTCACACTGCAGCCACTGTGTAACAGTAATGGAGGGGGTGGATATCGAGCCTAATGGATCTACAGGCCATCCAGTGCTAAATACTGTTATTTGTCTCCCCAGCTGGACTGGCACAAGAGTGGAAATCGCACAGTCCTCGTAAGGTGACAGCGCAGAAAGGCTCCTGTGCTCAGATTCCATGTAATTACAGTTATCCATCACATCTGGTAAACCAACCACGAGTCGGAATCTGGTTTTATAAAACAGGATGGAAACAGTGGTCGACAGCCTTTCATTCCCAATATCGGAGTTATGAGGAAACTCAGTTCCGCCATCGGACCCAGCTGTCTGGAGACCTGAAAGATGGAGACTGTTCCCTGATTATAAACAACATCAGTTGGGAAGATTCAGGATTTTATTATTTCAGAGTGGAATTTAACGAAAGGGAAAAATATAGATTCAAACCGGCAACCCAACTACAAATTTCTGGTAAGTGCTGTGCAATAATTACTCAACAATTCACATCCAGCAGTCAATGAGAAATAACACAAACACAGCTTACTGTAACCCAGTGTCTGATTATCGATAACCTGGTGATAGCTTCCAGTTCCATCCTAAAGCAACATCCAATACTCCCTTTACTCTCAGTAATTTGATGTATTAACTGTACTATCAGGTTATCCTCTTCGTCCATCTCTTTCAATTCTGTTTAAAAGACTGACATACAGACAAAAGAAGGACTTGCATTTTTATAGTGCCTTTCACCACCGCAGGACATTCCATAAAGCATCAAAAGCAATGCAGTAATCCTTGAAATGTGGAATCCCGCCCTCTCTGATTAAAGAATTTCCTCCTCAATTCCTGATTGGATTTATTAATGATGGTCTTATATTGACAGCCCTAGTTCTGGTCTTCAGTTCCCATAACTCTGTGTGTTTTTTAAATTCATTAACAGGATTGGCTAAGCCAGCATTCATTGCCCAGAGGGTCATTAAGTGTCAACTATATTGCTGTGGGTCTGGAGTCACATGTAGGCCAGACCAGGTAAGGATGGCAGTTTCCTTCCGTGAAGGACATTAGTGAACCGGGTGGGTTTTTTTCCCAAAAATTGGCAATGGGTTCAGGGTCGCCATAAGATTCTTAATTCCAGTGTTTAAAACTTGAATTCAAATTCCACCATCTGTCATGGCAGGATTCAAGCCCAAGTAGTAGTCCACTGATAAACCACTAGGTCATCAGCTCCCTGTCCAAAGTCTCTCTGAAATTAAAACTTCTCCATCAGGTCAACGCCAGCCATGTCTTCCAAGAGAAAACAGAGCCAGTCTTTTCCTCCACTGCTGATTGGTTCATTCATGCATTTTGGGATCATCCTGGCCAATCAGTTTGACACTCTCCCCAGTCCCTCCATATCCTTTTTGTCATATAGAGACCAGCGCTGCGCCCAGTATCCCAGGTGTAGCCTGACCAAGATTCACGGCAAGTTTCACATCGCTCCCTGACTTTTCCATTTTATCCCTCGATATAGGATCACTAATGTCTGGTTAGAACATAGAACATTACAGCGCAGTACAGGCCCTTCTGCCCTCAATGTTGCGCCGACCTGTGAAACCAATCTGAGCCCATCCACCCTACACCATTCCATTATCATCTATATGTTTACCCAATGACCATTTAAACAGCAAAACTGTGGAGTTCTTTAAAACATAACAATGAGGAGCAGACGTAGGCCATTCAGCCCCTCAGCCTGCTCCACCATTTAATACAACCGTGATTGATCTCATCCTTGCGTCAACTTCACTTCCCTCCTCATTCTCCATAACCCTTTCGCCAATTACTAATGAAAAGTCTTAAATGTATTCTTTATTAACCTTTATGAGAAGAGAGAGTTAGAGTTGTAAATTTTTTTTAATGTTCACTTTTAGAGTTAAAGAATAAATTGATATTTTTTTCTTTAAATAGTGAAATTTGGATAGTCCTCTGTCACTCACACTTGAACAGGTTACGAGGTGAGGTGAACTTTTCTGTGCGTATCGTTTAATTATCAG
>NW_025214224.1:37745-40436 GCF_004010195.1 Chiloscyllium plagiosum | reverse complement strand
CATTGGTTTTGGAATATCGTGTGCAATTCTGGTCTCCCTGATATCAGAAAGATGTTGTGAAACTTGAAAGGGTTCAGAAAGGATTTACAAGGATGTTACCAGGGTTGGAGGGTTTAAGCTACAGGGAGAGGCTGAACAGGCTGGGGCTATTTTTCCTGAAGTGTCAGAGGCTGAGGGGTGACCTTCTAGAAGTTTATAAAATCATGAGGAGCATGGACAAAGTGAATAGCTGATGTCTTTTTCAAAGGGTCGGGGAGTCCAGAACTATAGGGCATAGTTTTAGGGTGAGAGGGGAAAGATATAAAAGCGACCTAAGGGGCAACTTTTTGACGTAGAGGGTGGTGTATGTATGGAATGAGCTGCCAGAGGAAGTGGTGGAGGCTGGTACCATTACAACATTTAAAAGGCATCCGGATGGGTACATGGCCAAGTGCTGGCAACTGGGACTAGATTGGGTTGGGATATCTGGTCGGCATGGACGAGTTGGGCTGAAGGGTCCGTTTCCGTGCTGTACATCTCTATGACTCTATGACTTTATAACAGCACCACTAATTATTATTAATTGTTAACTTTAAATCCGAAATTTTAATCTGAGATAAGCACATTTTTATTTAACAAGGTATTAAGGGATATAGGCCAAAGGCAGGTACATGGAGTTATGCCATAGCTCTCATTAACAGTGGAACAGGCCTGAGGAGCTGAATGGTCTAATCCTGTTCCTGAATTCCTAATTCAATATTAAACCTGGATGTAGGCTTGTTCGCTGAGCTGGAAGGTTCAGTTCCAGAAGTTTCATCACCCAGTCGAAGTGGTGTCCTTCCTCATCCACTGTATGTAAGGATACTAGTGAGAGAGGATCATGTCGTTTTGTGGTTAGGAAAATCACCGATACCGTGTATTCAAAAAGAACGGGTACCCAATGAACACAGTCCGCCAATTTCTCAGCAACAAACCCAAACAAGCAGACAAAACACGTCCACATCCGAGCCACTCTCCCCTACATCAAAGGCATCTCAGAAATACTGCCAGACTACTCAGACCCCTTGACATCATGGTAGCCCACAAACCCACCAACACACTAAAACAGCAGCTAATGATACAGACAACAAGCAAAACTAATGTCATTTACAAAACACCGTGCAAGGACTGTAACAAACACTATATTGGACAAACAGACAAAAAACTAGCCACCAGGATACATGAACACCAACTACCCACAAAATGACACAACTTCGACTGGGACAACACATCCATCCTAGGACAAGCCAAACAAAGACATGCACAAGAATTCCTAGAAGCATGGCATTCCAACCGGAACTCTATCAACAAACACATTGGGTTAGACCCAATGAGAAAAACAACATCAAGTGACTTCACTAGGAGAAAGTGAGGACTGCATTTGCTGGAGATCAGAGCTTAAAAATGTGTTGCTGGAAAAGTGCAGCAGGTCAGGCAGCATCAAAGGAACAGGAGAATCAATGTTTCAAACATAAGCTCTTTTTCAGAATTCCTGAAGAAGGGCTTAGGCCCGAAACATCGATTCTCCTGTTCCTTTGATGCTGCCTGACCTGCTGTGCTTTTCCAGCAACACATTTTTAAGATCAAGTGACTTCACCACAGAAAATGACATCACCACAGGAAATTACATCACCAACCCAAAGAAACCCAAACATATAAATAGAAAGCAGGAATTTTCAGCCTGAGGCCCACTGAAGATGTTAACTAGTATGGTGACGAAACGTCTGGAAATGAACCTTCCAGCTCAGCGAGCAAACCTACGTCCAGAACCTCAACCTGAGCTACAAATCTGCTCAAAACTCGCCAATATTAAGTCATTAGACTAGTATTCCAATCAAGGTAACAAAGGTAAGACTTCCAAACACAAAGTACAAAAGCCTCAGTGATCATCTAGAAACCAATTTCCAAACAGGGGCCCCTTTACAAACAAGACGGTAGGCTTGTACCCCAACCACAGGCACTCCCTGATGTCACCCATGGGTGTGGGATCCAAAATGCTATTGGGGCGTTGTGCTCCATGGGCTCACTGGTGAGCCAACACTACCCTGGTATTATACGGGGAGGCATCAGATATCAGCACCACCGTTTGGCCAACACTAAGATGACGATAGCTGCTTTTTCATTTCCCTAAAGGCTACTTAAAGTCATAGAGTCATAGAGATGTACAGCACGGAAACAGACCCTTCGGTCCAACTCGTCCATGCTGACCAGATATCCCACCCCAATCTAGTCCCACCTGCCAACACCCGGCCCATATCCCTCCAAATCCTTCCTATTCATATACCCATCCAAATGCCTCTTAAATGTTGCAATTGTACCAGCCTCCACCACTTCACCTGGCATCTCATTCCATACACGCACCAACCTCTGTGTGAAAACGTTGCCCCTTAGGTCTCTTTTATATCTTTCCCCTCTCACCCTAAACCTATGCCCTCTAGTTCTGGACTCCCCCACTCCAGGAAAGAGACTTGGTCTATTTATCCTATCCATGCCCCTCATGATTTTATAAACTTCCATAAGGCCACTCCTCAGCCTCTGATGCTCCAGGGAAAACAGCCCCAGCCTGTTCAGCCTCTCCCTATAGCTCAAATCCTCCAACCCTGGCAACATCCTTGTAAATCTTTTCTGAACCCTTTCAAGTTTCACAACATCTTTCCGATAGGAAGGAGACCA
>NW_025214224.1:35731-37676 GCF_004010195.1 Chiloscyllium plagiosum | reverse complement strand
TTATCTGAATTAAACTCCATCTGCCACTTTTCAGC
This sequence comes from Chiloscyllium plagiosum, assembly GCF_004010195.1. Classification (NCBI taxonomy): domain Eukaryota; kingdom Metazoa; phylum Chordata; class Chondrichthyes; order Orectolobiformes; family Hemiscylliidae; genus Chiloscyllium; species Chiloscyllium plagiosum. The sequence continues at coordinate 37,641 of NW_025214224.1, read as the reverse complement.
CCATTGGCCCATCTGGTCAAGCTCCTGTTGTAATCTGAGGTAACCCTCTTCGTTGTCCACTACACCTCCAATTTTGGTGTCATCTGCAAACTTCCTAACTGTACCTCTTATGCTCACATCCAAATCATTTATATAAATGGTGAAAAGTATAGGGCCCAGCACTGATCCTTGTGGCACTCCACTGGTCACAGGCCTCCAGGCTGAAAAACAACCTCCCACCACCACCCTCTGTCTTCTACCTTTGAGCCAGTTCTGTATCCAAATGGCTAGTTCTCCCTGTATTCCATGAGATCTAACCTTGCTAATCAGTCTCCCTTGGGGAACCTTGTCGAATGCCTTACTGAAGTCAATATAGATCACATCTACTGCTCTGCCCTCACCAATCTTCAAAAAACCCAATCAAGTTTGTGAGACATGACTTTTCACACACAAAGCCATGTTGACTATCCTTAATCAGTCCTTGCCTTTCCAAATACATGTTCATCCTGTCCCTCAGGATTCCCTCCAGCAACTTGCCCAACACCGACGTCAGGCTCACTGGTCTATAGTTCCCTGGCTTGTCATTACAACCTTTCTTAAACAGTGGCACCAAGTTAGCCAACCTCCAGTGTTCCAGCACCTAGCATGTCTTTGTTTACATGGGTGATTGCTCTCTTTCCAGGGCCCAGAATAAAGATGAAGAAAGTAGAGCCATACTATGTCTTTGAGTGTTTGCTTCCACTGATACAGATATCTGAATAGGAAGGGTTTAGAGGGATAAGTGCTGGCAAATGGGACTCGATTAGGTTGGGATATATTCATCAGGACTGATGAAGGGCTTTTGCCTGAAACGTCGATTTTCCTGCTTCTCGGATGCTGCCTGGCTGGCTGTGCTTTTCCAGCACCACTCTAATCTAGACTCTGGTTTCCAGCATCTGTAGTCCTCACTTTTGCCGAGTTGATTTTAACCTTACTGTGAATCCTCGTACAAGGATGCCTACCTTGAAGAAGTTCTCCTCCTCTCTCCAGAAGAATCTCAGTGAGTCTCTCTCTCACTGCAACCCCCAGGTCATCTATCTCAGCAAGGGGCCCACCAATCAGCTTCCCACAGAGATCGAGGGTACACCTGATCAGGTCCTGGGGATTTATCCACCTTTATGTGTTTCAAGACATCCAGCACTTCCTTCTCTGTAATATGAATATTTTTCAAGATGTCACCATCTATTTCCCTACATTCTATATCTTCCATGTCCTTTTCCACAGTAAACACTGATGCAAAATACTCACTCAGTATCTCTCCCATGTCCTACAGTTCCACACATAGGCTGCCTTGCTGATCTTTGAGGGGGCCTATTCTTTCCCTGGTTACCATTTTGTCCTTAATGTATTTGTAAAAGCCCTTTGGATTCTCCTTAACTCTATTTGCCAAAGCTATCTCATGTCCTCTTTTTGCCCTCCTGATTTCCCTCTTAAGTATACTCCTTCTTCCTTTATACTCTTCTAAGGATTCACTCGATCTATCCTGTCTATACCTGACATATGCTTCCTTCTTTTCCTTAACCAAACCCTCAATTTTTTTAGTCATCCAGCATTCCCTACACCAACCAGCCTTTCCTTTCACATGGATAGGGATATACTTTTTCGGGATTCTCATTTTCTCATTTCTGAAGGTTTCCCATTTTCCAGCCGTCCCTTTACCTGCGAACATCTGCCTCCAATCAGCTTTTGAAAGTTCTTGCCTAATACTGTCAAAATTGGCCTTTCTCCAATTTAGAACTTCAACTTTTAGATCTGGTCTAACCTTTTCCATCACTATTTTAAAACTAATAGAATTATGGTCGCTGGCCCCAAAGTGCTCCCCCACTGACACCTCAGTCACCTGCCCTGCCTTATTTCCCAAGAGTAGGTCAAGTTCTGCACCTTCTCTAGTA
>NW_025214224.1:28759-34571 GCF_004010195.1 Chiloscyllium plagiosum | reverse complement strand
TCTAAGGTGGAATTGGTCATCCTGGGAACAGATGCAGCATCTAAGGTGGAATTGGTCATCCTGGGGACAGATGGCCTCATTCTTCAAAGGAGTCCCAGATGGCTTCCTTCTTCAAAGATCACGATTTCCCTTCTCATGTGGTAAACGATGCCCTCAGTGCATCTCCTCCACTTCCTGCACCCCACCCCTCCCAACGCAACAAAAATAGAACTCCCCATCCTTCACCTTCCACCTCAACAATTTCCGTATACATCGCATCATTCTCTGCCACTTCCACCACCTAGAAACAGACTTCACAACTCGGAATCTATTTCCCTCCCCACCCCTATCAGCGTTCCGTAGAGACCATTCCCTCCGCGACTCCCTCGTCAGAACCACACACCCCCACCAGCCCACATCCCACTCCCAGCACCTTCCCCGCCACTGCAGGAAGCACAAAACAGAAATTTACCTGCGCCTCTACCAATGTCATCAACTCAATCCATTGCACCCAATGTGGTCTCCTCTATATCTGGGAGACTGGATGCCAACTTGTGGATTGTTTCAGCTGCACCAACCAACCCGACTGCCACGTGGCTGAACATTTCAACTCCCCCTCCCACTCTGCCAAGGATATGCAGGTCCTGGGCCTCCTCCATCGACAACAACTAACCACCCGACGCCTGCAGCAAGAATGCCTCATCTTCCACTTTCGGACCCTGCAACTACATGGGATTAATGTGGATATCACCAGTTTCCTCAGTTCCTCTTCCCCCACTTTATCCCAGTCCCAATCCTCAAACTCAGCACCGCCCTCTTGACCTATCTATTGCCTTTCCCAACCTCCTCTCCAACCCATCATCTTCTCCCCTACCTTCATCTACCTATTGCATTCTCAGCCACCTTCTTACCAGCCCCACCCCCTCACATTTATCTCTCAGCACCCCCCCAGCTGCATTCCTGATGAACAGCTTATGCCTGAAATGTCGATTCTCCTCGGATGCTGCCTGACCTGCTGTGCTTTTCCAGCACCACATTCTCGACTCTGATCGCCAGCATCTGCAGTGCTCACTTTCTCCTATCAGCCATGCAGCAAACTCAATGGACCGAATGGCCTAATTCTGCTCCTTTTTCTTATCGTCTTATAATTCTTGTGGTGTCAGTAGATACAACAAAACAGCTCCTTGAGGTGCTGCAGCAATGATTAAAATATACCATCGGGCACAGCAACTAACATGTCTAATATTGAAGGGTTTTTGTAACATCTCCAAGCACCAGATAGGATCATTAGTTGATGTCGTGTTTCGTTCTGTCTAGGAACAGTGAATTTATAATTTATTGTAAATCCCTAGAAATATTATGGGATGAGGTTCTGAAAAGGCAAACTAATTATGGTACAAATTGGGCAGCTACTTACAAACACATGTTCCCACACTCACCACACTGTTATATAAATCATCTGGGACAGCTCAGTATTCAATTTCTTTTTTTTGTGGCACGTGCATACAATCGCATCTTACATTTGTATAGCATCTTTCACGGCGTATCACTGTGAGATAATCAAATAGAACTGGACGCCAGACGTTCACAGGGAGATATTGTATTGATCAAAGAGGATGGGCTCATGGGTATTGACAGTGCAGAATGAAGAGGAAGCCCTGTTGGCCCATTGAGTCTCTACATACAAAGATATGACTACAATAAACCCATAAACACTGGAGGCTATAATAAGGAGACAAGTAAATATCTAAATGTTGCTCACATGAGAGTTTCTGACAACTCTTTCAGGATGTGGAGGGGGCTGGTGGTGGAGTGGGGGTGGACAAGGTCAGAGGTCACACAACACTGGGTTATAGTCCAACGGGTTTATTTGAGCAGAAGCTGCCCCTTCACTCCAAAAGTGTGTGATTTCAAATAAACCTGTTGGACTGCAACCTGGTGTCATGTGACTTCTGACCTTGTGAACTCCTTCAGGCCAAGAGTTCCAGACTCCCATCACCCAGAATGAAAACATTTCTCCTGAACACTCCTGTTAACCTTCTACATCTCACCATGTCCTCTGGGTATAGTCATCTTAACCAACAGAAAGTCCCTTCCTATTCATCCTATCTATAGCCCTTGTAATCTTACACATTTTACCAGGTCCCTTCTCAAACTTCACTGTTCTGAAGGAAACAATCTCTCCAAACATTCCCCAAGCTCAGAGTCTCCAGCTCAGGCAGGGTCCTGGTAAATCCCCTCTGCACCCTCTCTATCCTGCCTATGATGTGGCGACTAGAACTCCACACAGTACTCCAGTTCTGACCGAACCAGCATTTTGTGCAGTTTCAGCATAACTTCTACACAATGAAAGCGAAGAACTGTGGATGCTGGAAATCAGAAACAAAAATTGCTGGAGAAACTCAGAAGGCATGGCAGCATCTGTGGAGAGAAAACAGGGTTAACATTTCGGGTCGAGTGACCACTTTGAGGGCAGTGCACAGTAATGCAGAGAGCCCGGATCTTACTCGAGCCCACCATCAGCCGAGTAATGCCTTGGTGTTTGCTGGAAAGTTCTGGCGATGAGGCATTCTGCCAAATAGTTTGACAGTCTGCTCAGGGAACCATGCGATGGGATCCACCCTCTCCTTTTCCCCCAGGGTCTCAGGAACACTACGTATTGACTACTTCCTGATGAGCTGGTGGTCAAAGGTGTTTTTCTCTGCAACTTTCTCCACAAGGGACAGGGGACGCAGAACTACATGGAGGGTTCCACAGCAGCGAGGCCAGTCCCATTCTCCACAACACCAGGGACAGGTAAAACCTCAGGACATAGTGACACTTGGTGTTTGCGTACCGAGGGTCTACGCACAGCTTAAGGCAGCCACACACACATGGGGGCCGTCAGAGTGAGGGCGGTGTTGGGTATGTTCTTCCCTCCCCTTACCCAGAGCTTTGTATACGGAGCTGTCACCTGGAGCCCATCTTAGACTTTCAGGTGAAGTGGAAGATGGCTCGGGGGTGACTGCAGCGATGCAGGTTTGGGGATCAGGCCAGACCTGAGCCATGTACAACAACAGAGAGAGTGCCTCACACCTGATGAGCAGGTTTTTACCTGCAATGGAGAAGGAGTGGTGCTCCCATCTGCCTAGTTTCTACCTCACCTTGGTGATGCGCTCCTCCCAGGTTTTTGCACATGCCCCATCCTTCCACATCATATTCCCAGCACCTTCAGATAATTGGACCTGATGGTGAAGGGGATAGGAAATTGGTCGGCCCAGTTCCCAGAGAACATGGCCTCGCTCTTGCCTTGATTCACCTTGGCTCTCGAGGCCAGTTTGAACTGGTTGCAGATGCTGGATCGAGGGGTCACAGTTTTCAGATATTAGGAGGAATGTATAGAGGGGACATCAGAGGAAGGTTCATCAGAGAGTTGTGAATGCATGGGATATATTGCCAGTGGTGGTGGTGGAAGCAGAGTCATTTGGGACATTTAAGCGACTGCTGGACTTGCACATGGATAGCAGTGAGTTGAGGGGTGTGTAGGTTAGGTTAGGTTATTTTATTTTACATTAAGATTAATCCTCGGCTCAACATCATGGGCCAAAGGATCTGATCTGTGCTGTATTTTTCTATGTGCATGAATCAGCAGATCTGAGCAGAGAACAGCAGTGTACAGGAAAGCATTTGACCTGCAGGCCACCGCTTCCTGGAATAGTCCCTCCTCTCAGGCTCTCATCCTTCCTGACGGACTTGTAAAGATTCTATGTGATGCATGAACAAGGCAGGAGACAGTGGACAGCCCCGCCTGACTCCCGATCTGACAGTGAAGCTGTCTAATTCCCACCCATTCTGGTTGAGACTGCACTACTGATGTTAGCGTAGAGCAGTGGGATCCCACGGCAGATTCCCTGCCTAAAGCCCCTCCAGACACAGTCAATGCTTGTCTCGTTGTGCATTTCCGGGGGACAGACCCCTCAGTGACACTGACTGTCGTAGGGTCTTCACCTCAGCCGCTCCTCTGAGTGACGCCGACAGCCTGACTCATCCGCCAAAGATAATTAAAGTGGTACAACAGCTGGACATTCACATCCTGATGGAGATGGTGGTATAGCAATCTTTGTTTGGATGGTTGTTGAGAATCAGCCTTGGTTTTATGATTTTATTTTGCTTACAAAGCTAAGAGGGATGAATTAATACCAATAATACAACTATTCCTTGAAGCGCTCACAACATTGATGCAATCCCATTGACTGTGGATATTGGAGGGTCTGGCCTTTATCTAGTGGGTAGCGAACTGGTCTGTGTATGGTGGGAGTTTGTGCTTTTGAGAGGCAGAGCTCAAATCAAGGGTAGAATTACCAAGAAAAGTGAAAGATAAATGTTACAAAGTAAAGTATCTCTCAACCCTAAATTATTAATGAAGAAACAAAAATCTAACAAGTAATGGCTCCTATTATGTTAAACGATGGGAATTGCTGTGGATGTAATCTTATATTTTATTGCAGAATTTATGTTTCGCTGAGATAATGGGCTAGTTCTGAGCAATTGTTTACAGTGTGACACTGCATTGAGAAGTGGCATTTATGCTCGCACCGTAAATTTTAAAGGACAGGTTTAGTACTTTAAACTTTGTCACACTTGGGTTTTGATAAAGGAATTATTAGGACTTACAAATATCTGTCATTAGAGGCTGGGAAATTGAACAAAGCTCGATTGTTTATGACCAAAGATTAAAGATCACTCTGAGAAAGACAGATATGGGATCCAGGTGTCATTCAACCAGTGATGAACATTAACTGTTTGTTGTGTAGTTCAGTTCAGGCATGCTTGACCATTTCGTTAAAGCCCTGTACGTGTAGAATTGCCCACATTCTATAAAGGACATCTGCACTTTGAATCCTTTCCAACATAGAGAATCTGAGTGGGTAATTACCTCCTGGGAGTACCTCAGATGTTTCCTGGTCAGAAATAGCAAGACACCAGGTTATAGTCCAACAGGTTTATTTGAAATCACTAGCTTTCGGAGGACTGCCCGTTTGTCAGCTGAAGTGAAGGGAAGCACACAGGCACAGAATTTATAGGCAGAGACATCAAAAGATGGTACAAATGGTATGAGTGGAATGTCAACAGGCTGAACAACAAGTCTCTGCAGGTGATCAAGAGTGTCAAACTGTGTGACTAAAGTGTCAACCGCTAAATAGCAAGTGAAGGGATGACTTACGATGACCAGGGATGACCCGTGCCTGGTCTTTCTCTTATAGCTTTTCCTATGATATTCTTGCCCCGAGTCTGACTCAGACTCTCACATGGGCGACGTGTACCAGACCCCAGCCTGTCTCAGCATCCAGAGAGTTTCGGGAGAGTTACCTCCTCTTCCTCCGGCCGTAGCAGAGGCTGCATCCATCTTGGATTCTGAGGACAGCTCAACACTAGGTGGAGGGGGAGAACCAGCAGTTTCTGGCAGGCCTTCTAGCTGCTCTGAGGGGCCAGGTATGTTTTGCTCCTGTCCCGTTTGTGAGGTAACAGCTTTCCGGTGATCCCCGTGTTTGTCCCGGACTGTATCACCAACCTGAACTTTGTAAGTGATAGAACATGACCTCTCTCTGTACAGATTACAGATTCAAAAACACCAGCAACGGTTCTCCATCAAGATCCTCCGCTCCACGCTTGCAGCAATGCGCCGGTACCTAACCTCTCTACAGTCTGCCCTGCCTCAGCTGAGGGCCACACTCTCTCAGAATTGCAAAGGACCCACTCTGTACTACATCCTCAGGAGAATTCATACTCTCAACAAACAGTATTTCAATTCCATCTCAAACATCAAAAACTGTAAGAACAACAAACTTTTATC
>NW_025214224.1:20903-25861 GCF_004010195.1 Chiloscyllium plagiosum | reverse complement strand
AACAGTTTCCTCATTTCCCGTTCCCCCACCTCATCCTAGCTTCTAACCTCCAGAAACTCGCTCCCCTGACCTGTCCGGACTTGTCCGACCTGCCCAGCTCCTTTTCCACCTATCCACTCCACCCTCTCCTCCCTGACCTATCACCTTCATCTCCTTCCCCACTGACCTATTGTACTCTATGCCACTCTCTCCCCACCCCCCCCCTCCTCTAGCTTATCTCTCCACGCTTCAGGCTCTCTGCCTTTATTCCTGATGAAGGGCTTTTGCCCGAAACGTCGATTTTGCCTGTCTTCGGATGCTGCCTGAATTGCTGTGCTCTTCCAGCACCACTGATCCAGAATCTGGTTTCCAGCATCTGCAGTCATTGTTTTTACCTCTCTCTGCACCCATCCAGAACCATTCCCATGGTTCCAGCACCAAACTCCATCCCCTGAATTAAATTGTCCCTCTCGCTTAGGGGAGACATGTGGCTGGCATTGATGTTCCTGCTCCTATTTTACCTCTCCCACCCAGGTCTGGGAATATCAGGATTAAGCAGTTGCAGAGGCTTCTCCCCATCAGCGTCTCTGTTGGAGCTCTCCCTGGTGCTGTGCGTGGGGTGGTCCTATAATCAAACAGGAACTGGGACGGTTTGGTATCCAGTGATGCTGTAGGCTGCTTCTTTAAGCCTGCATTCAATGTTTGGATCACTCTCTCTGACAGACTGTTTAAGACACGCTAATGGCAGACGGTATGTATGGGAGAGATTTCTGATCATGTGGGCGATGAGCAATATTAGAGTCTCTGCAACCACTAGCCACATGATGGTAAAAGTATGTTACCAGAGCAACTCGAAATCCTTGGGTTGGGGGTGGGGTGGAATGCAGTGGGGTGGGGTGGCACTGTTTGGCTCATTTTGGGCTCAGGTTAATGCCATGAGTTTGGGGTTCAATCCCCATTTCAGCTGAGATTGAATTTGTGACCTTCCACCTGTGCCTGACCTGCTGTGGGGTTAGGGGTCATACCAGCCCACCTGTGCCTGAACTGCTGTGGGGTTAGGGGTCATACCAGCCCACCTGTGCCTGACCTGCTGTGGGGTTAGGGGTCATACCAGTCTTCAGGTATGCACAGGTGAGGAAGACCCATTGCTCTAAGAACAGGGGCAAATCCCCACACTAAAACAATATGACATAGGAGCAGTAATAGAGCATTCAGCCCATTGACTCTACTCTGCCATTCAACTGGGAGTTGGGGGGGGAGGAGTTTAATAGAGATGTGCGAGGGATGTTTTTCATACAAAGGGTGGTGAGTGCCTGGAACGTGCTGCCAGAGGAGGCGGTGGAAGCAGACACAGTAGCAGCATTCAAGAAACACGTGGATGAACAGAAAGGGAATAGAGGGATACGGATCCTCTAAATGAAGTCAGTACTAGTATACAAGGGCAAAATGTATTGGTGAAGGGACCAACCTGATAACATTCAAGCTTAACACTAAGTTCAGCACATTTCCAATTCTGTAGATTGAAGGGAATAATGTGGAGCGGAGTGGTTGTCGGAATAATTTATGTGGTTGAAGAAGCATCATGTTTCAAGTGTGCATCCAGCGTTGTCATTAGAATATCAAAGACTGGGGATTTTGGTCACACTGATAAATAAACAAATGCTTCATTCAACAAAACAGGAATGAAATTACGAATTTTCTCACCATTTCCATCTCCCCCTCCCACAGCACGTAAACAAGTTGTATTCATAACCTACTGCTGCACTGTGTTCAAAGGCAGTGCTGGGCGGATATTTGCAAACAGATGGAAGTAATTTGTTGCATCAGTTATAAAATCTCCTCAGAGATTATAAACATTGAGAGCTCTTTTTTGCTGCCAGTCAAGTTTGAAAAGACCGCTGATCCATTCAAAACAATTAGCTGTTTGGTAAACAGATTCTGAACAGTGTTGTCAATCCAAATGCACATTGTATGTTCGAGGTTGCAAGTATGTTAACAAAGGGTTGGAGTGAGACTGAATGCAGTGTGCTTCAGGTAAAGTTAAAAATCACACAACACCAGGTTATAGTCCAACAGGTTTAATTGGAAGCACACTAGCTTTCGGAGGGTCGCTCCTTCATCAGGTGGTTGTGGAGGGCTCAAAATCGATGAAGGAGCGTCGCTCCGAAAGCTAGTGTGCTTCCAATTAAACCTGTTGGACTATAACCTGGTGTTGTGTGATTTTTAACTTTGTACACCCCAGTCCAACACCGGCATCTCCAAATCATGCTTCAGGTAAGTTCACTTGCTGCATTGAAGTTGGAAGGTCTGCTGAGTTCAATCTTCAACGTGGCTGACACAGGAGAGGTGAGTGAGGGCATTCTCACGTATCCTGCCGCGCTGAGCCTCACATCTCTGCTTTTTATTGATCCTGATGGAAATCAAAGCAAGTGCTTGGCGCTGCTAATGATTTCACTGGTCAAAACACAGGTTCCACTGTGTCACACTGAAAGCAATGTGCATTGTCAGCTAATTGGAAAGAGCATTCAGAACTGCTTCAGAAGTGGGATGATTGACAGTCAGTTCTCCAGGGGGAATCTTAAATTCAGGCATCGCTGCACTTTAATAACTGGTCGAAGAAAACTCTTGGTTTGGGGGAAGTTGATGGGGAATTATTTTTCACTTCTCAACTTGGGATCTGGAATGCACTTCACTAAAGGTGGGACTAAACTCAATGGAACTTTACAAAGAAGGTTAGATATTCAAGTAAAAACCAAAGGAACTGCGGATGCTGTAAATCAGAAACAAAAACAGAAGCTGCTGGAAAAACTCAGCAGGTCTGGCAGCATCTGTGGAAAAAAAAATCAGTTAATGCTCCAGGTCTGGTGACCCTTTGCCAGTTCTGTGGAAGGGTCATCAGACCCAAAACGTTAACTTTGATTTCTCCTCAGGGTTAGATATTTGCCTGTTAGAATGGGTATAGAGGCCCTTTGGCCCACCAAGTCTCTGCTGCCTCTCTGCAAGAGACACTCTGCTAATCCCTTTCCCAATCCCCTCCCTGGAGCCCTGCATCTTTGCATTTTCGGTGTTTATCCAATTCTCCTGAAAACCACAATCAACCCTGTCTCCCTCACCTCTCCAGGTCCCAAATCACTCACTGCGCAAAAGGAAGGTCTCACTCCTGACACTGCTTATCTTTTTGCAAATCACTCTAAGTGCAAATGTTACTGGCCCTCCAGCTTTGAGGGACATGGATGGAGGGGCACACCTCCTGATCACTGTTTAGCTAAAACAGGGAAGACCAAAATGTTCAGTCAATGCTCTGTACAGAGTGTAGGGTCTGGAATCCCATTTTATACCAACCTTGGTGACGTGATCCATCATCTAAAATCCAACCAAGATTGTATGGTCCCTGGGTTATTAGACCAGTGATAAATAATGTGTGCCTTATAATCAATGACATATAACTGATAACGAGGAAGGAACGTCGCTCCGAAAGCTAGTGTGCTTCCTCGTTATCAGTTATATGTCATTGATTATAAGGTGCCGAGGGGAGAATCTATGGGTTTGAACCAACACTCAATGGCTATGGATGGGTTTGTAATCTGGTTAAACAGGTTGATAGCTAACCCTGACAGCAGACTGAGAGCAGGAGAGTCTCCAGGTCAGTATCCTGCAGAAAGCAATGACAATCCCAGTCCAGTACGTGGGTGTAAGAGGCAGAACAATCCAATGGATGCCCATGGCACAACCCTCAGTAACCAGGATGGGAGACCAGACTGATAATACTGCTAATTCACAAACAGGGAAATGAAAAAGCTACAATACTGAGTTCCTCCTATGGACATCAAGTATTTTTTATTCAACCATGGGATGTGGGTGTCACTGGCTTGGCCCAGCATTTACTGTCTGTCCCTAGTTGCCCCTTGAGAAGGTGGGGGTGAGCTGCCTTCTTGAACTTCTGCAGTTCATGTGCTGTGGGTAGACCCACAATACCCTTAGGGAGGGAGTCCCAGTGACACTGAAGGAACGGCGACATATTTCCAAGTCAGGGTGGTGAGGGGCTCAGAGGGGAACTTGCAGAGGGTGGTGTTCCCACGTATCTGCTGCCCTTGTCCGTCTAGATGGGTTTGGAAGGTGCTATGTATGGATATTTGGCAAATTTCTGCAGTACATCTTGTAAATAGTACACATTACTGTTACTCAGCATTGGTGGTGGAGGGAGGGGATGTTTGTGAATGTGGTGCCAATCAAGTGGGCTGCTTTGTCCTGGAGGGTATTGAGCTTCTTGAGTGTTGTGGGAGCTGCCCCCATCCAGGCAAGTGGGGAATATTCCATCACCCTCCTGACTTGTTCCCTGTAGATGATGGACAGGCTTTGGGGAGGCAGGGGGTGAGTTACTCCTTCTACATGTCCTAGCTGCTCTTCATAGAATTTACAGAATTGTTACAGTGCATCCTCCTCCTGTCACTATCCTGGATCTCTGAACATTTTAATCTCCTCCTTTTCTCCATGATTCCACACATTGTTTCCATTTAAATAATTTAGTGGGGGTGGGGGGGTGAGGGGTGAGGCAGAATGGGGTTATCATTGGACTAGTAATCGAGGGAACACAGAGAATATTCTGGGGACTTGGATTTGGAGCCCACCACGGCAGATTGTGGATTTTGAATTCATTAAGAAGTCTGGAAATAAAATCGAACGATGACCATCGATGGGGCATTACGAATGGTGCCAAACATTGTGCAATCATTGGAGAACATCCCCACTTTTGACCTTCCAAGGGAAGGTCATTGATGAAGCAACTGAAGATGGTTAGGCCTGAGGACACTACCCTGAGGAACTTCTGCAGAGATGTCCTGGAGCTGAGATAACTGACCCCCAGCAACCACAACCATCTTCCTATGTAGGAGAAAGTGAGGACTGCAGATGCTGGAGATCAGAGCTGAAAAATGTGTTGCTGGAAAAGCGCAGCAGGTCAGGCAGCATCCAAGGAGCAG
>NW_025214224.1:10160-20568 GCF_004010195.1 Chiloscyllium plagiosum | reverse complement strand
CGGATATGGAAGGATCCCTTGGGGCCTTGGAGGGAAGTGAGGGGGGAGGTGTGGGTGCAAGTTTTGCATTTCTTGCAGTTGCAGGTGAAGGTGCCGGGAGCGGAGGTTGGGTTGGTGGGGGGTGTGGACCTGACGAGGGAGTCGCGGGGGGATTGGTCTTTCCGGAACACTGATGGGGGAGGGGGGGAAATACATTTTCCTATGTGCCAAGTTTGACTCCAACCAGTAGAGAGTTTGTCCCTGATACCCATTGCTCGGGCTCCTTGATGCCACACTTGGTTGAATGCAGCCTTGATGTTAAGGGCTGTCCCTCTCCCCTCCCCTCTGGAATTCAGCTCTTTTGTCCATGTTTGACCCAAGGCTGTAATGAGGTCAGGAGCTGACTGACCCTGGGGGACCCCAAACTGGGCGTCACTGAGCAGGTTATTGCTGAGCAGGTGCTGTTTGATAGCCCTGTCACTGACCCCTTCCATCACTTTACTGATGAGCAAGAGTAGATTTACAGATTGGATTTTCCTGCATTTTGTGTAGAGGACATACCTGGACTACTTTCCTATATTGACAGATGAAAGTCAGTGCTGTGGCTGTAATGTTTACAGAAGTAGGTTTAATAACTGTTTAAAGATAAAAGGTCCCTTAGAAAACAGTAACCATAACATGGTAGAATTTAGCACTCAGTTTGAGAGTGGGAAATATGGATCAGAACCAACTGTATTAAACATAAATATGATTAATTACATAGGGATGAGTGCAGAGTGATTGTGGTGGACTAGGAAAGAAATTCAGATGAAAAGCTGAACAATGGCAGACCTTGAAGAAATTAGTCCAGTCACACCACCAAGATACATCCCAGAGAGATTCTAGGAAGGTGATAAGTCAACCATGGTTTGCCAGGTAAATTAAGAACCAAATGAAAAAAAGACCCACAACGTGGCAAAGATTAGTGGTGAGTTGGAGGATTTCAGAAGTTTTGAAAAAGCAACATAAACGATTAAAAGATACCAAGATGGAGAAAATAATCTTTCAGAGTAAACCTCTAAGTAACCTCAAGATGGAGAGTAATAAAATTTTTAAGTATTTAATAAGGGGAGAGATTAAAATGAGCATAGGTCCCTTAGAGAATGAGGCTGGAGAAATAATGATGAGGAACTAAGGAATAGGCAGAGTTAGTTTAATCAGTAATTTGTAACAGGCTTCACAGTGGAAGAAACTAAGCACGTTCCAAAAATGTTAAATAATCACGGGTTCAGAGGAGAGGAGAAATGTAGACATCGACAGATCACGTGACTGGGCATTACCCTATCAAATGGGATATAATTTGGGAAAATTGAGGATCTGCATTTTGGCAGGAAGAATAGAGGAGCTGAATATTATTTAAATGGAGAAAGACTGCAGGAAGCTGCAGCACTGAGGGATTTGGGAATCCTCATCCAATAAATTCCATAAAGTTAGCTTACAAGTTCAGCAAGTAATAGGGAAGGTAAATGGACCGTTGGCCTTTATTTTTTAGATTTTAGATACCCTACAGTGTGGAAACAGGCCTCCCGGCCCAACAAGTCCACACCAACCCTCCAAAGACCAACCCACCCAGACCCATTCCCCTACATTTACCCCTGCACCTAACACGACGGACAATTTAGCATGGCCAATTCACCTGACCTGCACATCTTTGAACTGTGGGAGGAAACCCACACAGACACAGGGAGATTGTGCAAACTCCACACAGACTGTTGCCCAAGACAGGAATTGAACCTGGGTCCCCGGTGCTGGGAGGCAGCAGTGCTAACCACTGAGCCACCGTGCCTCAAAAGGAATGGAGTATTAGAGGTGGGAAGTCTAGGTGAAACTATACAAGGCACCAGTTAGATCAGACTTAAGGTAATATGAACAGCTTTGGGACCTTTACTTTTGGAAAAATATACTGGCATTGGAGGCAGTCCAGGGAAGGTTCACTTGGATAGAAGCAGGAATGAAGGGAGGGTCTTACAAGGAGAGGTTGAATAGTTTGTGCCTACACTCATTGATGTTTAGAAAAATGAGAGGTGACTTTACTGAAACACATTAGATCCTTAGAGGTTTGATGGAGAGAGGTTGCTTACCCTTGTGGAAAAGTCTAGGACCAGAGGGCATAATCCCAGAATAACAGGTCACCTAGTCCGGTATTTCTACTCTCAGAGGGGAGTGAATCTGGGGTATTCTTTGCTGTGGAGGCTGGATTGTTCCTGATATTCAAAGCTGGATGGACAGATTTTTAATCAGTAAGACATTCAAGAACAAGGAAAGTGGAGTTGAGGATTATCAGCTCATGATTTTATTGAACAGCAAACTCTGTCGGCCAAATATTCTGAAGGTCTGCTCTGGAACTACTGCTCGTGGTGTGGTAGGTTCTAGAGCACAGAGCCATTGCAATAGCCAGTTCTTGAAGTCATTTCTTGATATCACATGGAGTGAATCAAATTGGCTGAAGATTGTTATCTGTGATGCTGGGGACCACAGGAGGAAGCTGAGGTTGAGATGGATTACCCACTCAGTACTTCTGGCCGAAGATTGCTGTGATAGCCCCAACTTTACATTTTTTTGTGCTGATGTGCTGGGCTCCCCATCAGTGAGGATGGGGAGATTTGTGGACCCTCCTCCTCCACTGTGGTTGTCTAACAGCCTGCCACCATTCCCGACTGGATGTGGCAGGACTGCAGAGCCTGGCTAGATGATAACGGTAGACTGGGGAAAAATCAGGCCATGAATGTTTCAATAACAATCTTGTCTAAACACTCCCCCATCCTTCCAGTTTTTTTAAGGATTATTTGTGAAGTATGGTGACAAATGATTAAGATTCCCTCTCTACAGGACGGACATGAAGCTAATGACAGCCAGGACTGTTAACATTCGCAGTGAAGATGCTTTGCCATCTCTTCAAAGGTTCCTGAATGACTTTACGTACAACACAGAATTATCTTGGAATTACTTTCTACATTTCTGCAAGTTGTTGCTACTTGATAATGTATTTACAACATGTATTAATAAATGCCATTGGACACACAACAATTTACATCCATTACTTATCACCAATAGGAAATAAGAAAAGGCTTGCATTACCATAGTACCTTTTGCAACCTCAGAATGTCACAAATGTTCAGCCAATGTACTACTTTTGAAGTATGGTTACTGCAGTAACAAATGTTACAGTCAATTTGTGCTCCACAAGTAGTAATGTGATGTATACAGGGACCTTAATATGAAGGAATCATGGAATCCCTACAGTTTGGAAGCAGGCCATTCAGCCCATGGAGTCCACACCAACCCCCTGAAGGGCATCCCATCCAGACCCACCCTATCCCTGTAACCCTGCATTTCCCATGGCTCACCCACCTAACCTGCACATCTTCAGACGGTGGGAGGAAACCCACACAGACATGGAGGAGAATATGCAAGCTCCACCCAGAGGTTGGAATTGAACCTCTGACCCTGGCACTGTGAGGCAACAGTGCTAACCACTGGGCCACCGTGCTGTCACTAAAATTGAGTTAAAGACGACCAGGACCTTACTGAAGTAAGCCCAGAGAAACGTACAGCTAACCCTAAGCTTCTGGTTCTTCATGTTGCTGTCTTAATTCGCAGTGTCTGAGGATTTGACGACTTTGTTGTCATCTTCATGAAAAGCATAAACTGTGAATGATGTTGTTTGTTGATACATTTTGTTGCATTTAATCATTCATTGATATTATTCAAGAAATGTCAGATTTCTCTGTGTTTGGCTCTGGATTTAGTGTCTGCAGGAGCTCCACAATATCAAGGTATCAAGGAATGGATACAGGGAGGCCATTCAGCTCTTTGTGCGGATGCTGGTTTTCTTTAAGAGCAACTCAGCCTGTGCCCCGCGCCTTTGTTTTCTCTCTATTGTCCTGTAAACTCTCTTTGGTTCTTCGCGTCCATTTCCAAAGCCCCCTATGGTCCATTTGCCTCTAGCAACACAGGAGCCTGTAAAGTCACTCTGCCTCCCCCACCCCCACCCCGGCAAAGTTAATCCACATAAAATGCAAAATCAAAGTGAACACACTCACACTTAGGGTATTCAAGATATTCCTTCAATCTCACTTCGACAAACATGCACACATTCTTCCAGGTCACCACCACCAGAATTGTACTGACTGCACCAAGGGATGCCAATGTATTGCATATTTTAATCCTGTTTCCTTCACTACTTGAGGTGTGTACTGTGTCAGAATCAATCCCCAAATACAAAGACACACTACCACTCCCCTCAGCTGTTAAACTATGGTACATCTTATATCAGACATGGAGTAATATTTCATGGCTCTCTCTGCTATGTTCAAAGGATTTTGCAAAGAGGAGGTCTCTTTCGAACATCTCCTTCACTTGCCCCTCCTGGATTTCAAGAGATCTCCAACACACCCTTCCTATCCTGTAGCCTCACTGAAAGTACTGGATATAAGTTCAGATTGGAGTCTCACACTCTAACTCTAACTCATCAGTCCCTCATTGCTAGGATGGACCTGCAAATGAGAAGTGTGATACTTGGGGAGATTGAGCTACAATGTAGTAATCTCTCACATGGACTCAATTATTTTCATTTAAAAAAACCCTCAGACCATCAGAACTAGGAGTAGGTGGCTGCCATTCAGCCCCTCTAGGCTGTTCCACCATTCAATAGGATCATGTCTGATCTCACTTCAACCTCAACTCCAACTTCCTGCCCACTCTCCACATTTCTACAACATGTTACTTGTTAAAAATCTCTCTACCTCCTCTTTATACTAACTCAGTGCCCCATCATCCACCACACTCCTGGGGAGTGAATTCCACAGATTCACAACTGTTTGAGAAGGTATAATTTCTCCTCATCTCTGTTTTAGATTTGCTACTCCTTAACCTGAAACTATCACCACTCGTTCTAGATCGTCAATGCCCTTTAGCAGCTTATACACCTCAATTAGACCTCAGAGAAGGTAACCTGCCATTCTACCTGGTCTGGCCCACCCGCACTGCGGGTGACTCTTTACTGCCCTCTGACAATGGCCTAGCCAACTATTCAATCCAAGGGTAATTAGGGATAGGCCACATATATTGGCCTTGCTGGTGCTGCTAACGTCCCCTTAAAGAATACCCCTATTTTAAAAAGATTTGATGTCAAGAGTGAGATACAAATAAAGTACAATGAATATTTTGACTCATTGTCCTGAGTTGCAGCAGGAAGTCCTTGAAGTGGACCTTTCTTTTTGAAGTTGAGTCTGGTTCAGTCAGGGATACAAGCAACATTGACAACTGTCCAAGTCAGAAGGCCAGGCTTTTAAACTCCACTCCAGCCTCCTGTGCAAACATCCAGACATATTCCCAATGCAATCCTAGAGGAATGCTGCAGTGTTGATGGTGCCAGCTTTCATATATGGCATTAACTGAAGCTCAGTCTACTTTCTCAGGCCTCCTATGACCTTCACTTTGGCTCTTTTTCCCTTTGTTTCACGGACAGAATTCATGTAATTTCTAACTGCTTGTGATTGATGCGGTTTGCGTGTGCAATGTACGTATTTCCTTTACACTCAAAGACATTGTCCCAATTTAAATAATATCAGCAACAAGTTTTTCCACGAGTTTAAACATAAAGCATGTTGTTTATAATCCTACACTTGTCCCAGGGGTTTAAAAATATGACGTCTCACTCATTTGTCTCACACACACTACCACTCATTAAAAAGGTTTGATGTAGATAAGGAAAAAAATGCAGTTATAATGTGCAATTGTCTCACTCTTTCCATTGTAGCAGGTCTGTAGCTTCTTAGATGAGCTGATGACCTGGCTGGAGTGAAGTTCTTGGAAAGCAGAGAACTTGTCATAAGCTGCAAGATTTCTTGACTGGCAGGAGATTGACTCTCTATAGAGCTTAAAGTTGGAACAGACTGAGGGACAGTCTTTCCCTCACTTTCATTAGCTTGATAGTTTACTTGACTGCAACAGATGTTTTGCCTGATGGTCCTGCTGATGGAACTCTATACTGTCCTCTTTTGGTTTTAAAAGGCAATAAACATGTCTATCTCATTTTCATGGAACTTGTTGCAAGTCTAAAGTTTGTTTCTTCCCAATGAAGGCGATGTGGAAAGTCAATTACACCATATCTATGATGACATTCTCATCTTGAGTGTTTGAGAGAGCCAGGTCTTTACATAGAAGTGGCCCATTCAATTTGAAATGACCTACTTGTATGTCTGTCAGGAAGCGACACTCAGTCAGTATCAGTCACAGTCACCATCTCTCCCATCTCTTCGATCTGTCAATTCTGTGACCCTATGTGAACAAGCACAGAGATCCCTGGAGATAGGTGTGGAAGACGTGGGCTGGAGACCAGACTAGATGTCAGAGTGTCAGGCCATATGGAATAGAGAGGTGCAGAAATCTCTTTAATTCCCGAGTTGTCTACCTCAGAGAGCTGTGGATGCTCAGCAATTGAATGTATTCACGATTGAGATTAGTTGATTTCTGGGCACAAAGGGAATTAGAGAATAATGATGGCAAATGGAGATTCTGTGGAAAATTCCTCATATCTGCACTGAATCCAGAAGCTTGCTCAAAGCTGTGTTGCTTTACTCATGTGTGATTTACAGTCAGTGCAGCACATTAGTTTAACTACCTGAGAATATGATCAGAAGGAGTCACTCAGCCCCTCCAGCCTGCTTCACCATTTATTAAATTCTTGGTTGCTTTGACTGAGGCCCCAACCCCACTTTCCTGCCCACCCCTGAAACACTGTAACTCCCTTTATCTAGGGAGTGGACTCCCCCACTTCAGAGCAGGGCCCTGATGAAGCGGCACTCAGTCCAACGTTCTGAATTTCCTAGCCTCCAAATCCCGACTCCATTTCCTGGGAGGTCACTACACCAGCAGAAATGAGGTCTTCAGCAGTGGATGGGGAGGTTTTTAGGACCCAACAGCTTCAATAAGCACCTCGCATCTTAGTGGGTACAATTGCAAACTCTGATTGGGCATTTTCCTGGAGGCCACCTCCGCATCCCAATGAGTTCCACTCCCCAGACTCCTCCCATGGGTCACTAACATATAACTAACACCATGACTGAGCAGACTGCCTTATGAGGAAAGGTTGGACAGGCTGGGCCCTCTGGAATTTAGAACAGTCAGAGGGGACTGAATTGAAATATCTAAGATTCTGAGGGGACTTGACTGGGTGGATGTGGGAAGGATGTTTCCTTTTGTGTAGAGTCTAGAACGAGGGGTCACTGTTTCAAAATAACGGGGCACCCATTGAACACAGAGATGAGGAAACTGTTTTCTTTATCTCTGAGGGTTGTGAGTCTTTGGAATTCCCTTCCTCAAGGGGCAGTGGGTACAACATGTTTCGATATTTTGAATGTGGGGGGGTGTGGAGATCAATTCTTGATGACCAAGGGGCTGAAAGATTTTCGGATGTGCAGGAATGTGGAATTGAGGTTAAGGTCAGATCAGCCACAATTTCAAAGCATGGTATAGCAGGCTGGAAGGGTCATTTCGCCAAGTCTTGTCCCTTGTCTGTGTCTTCCATGTTCATGCCCACCTTCTCAGTAATGAACTGACTCTCTGTTACCTGATTAGTTGAATCGTGGCCATAGTTGAACGGTCTTTCCTTCCCAAGGCCCCCAATTCCAATATTTCTTGAGGATTAACACGTCGAAATGTTCAAAGAGATACGTTTTGCTTGTTTCACATCCTGAGGATTATCCCATTCCTGGATTTTCCAGGCTAACTGCAGAACCTTCTTAAAGATCCTCAGGCAGCACCATCCAAACCCACGGCCAGTTCCATCTTAAAGGACAAGGGCAGCAGATACATGGGAACACTATACCCTGTAAGTTCCCCTCCAAGCCACTCACTGTCCTGACTCGGAAATATGTCACAGTTCCTTCAGTGCCATTGGAAGGGGTTAACGAGGAAGGGGTTAAAAAAGAGGATCAGATTCCTACTCTTCCCAATTCTTTCAGAATCCTGGAATTCCCTCCCTCAGGGCATTGTGGGTCTACCTAGAGCACATGGACTGCAGCAGTTCAAGAAGGCAGCTCACCCCCACCTTCTCAAGGGGCAACTAGGGACGGGCAATAAATGCTGGGCCCAGACAGCGATGCCCAGGTCCCATAAGTGACTAAAAGGTTTCTGGGAGGTTTGGCTGGCTTTGTAACTGAGAATGTTAAAAGCAAAGTTAAAGCAAGTAGAAATGTGCTGAGGAATTCAGAAGATGTGTTAAAGGTCAGTTATCTCAAGGTTATACTCCCTCCTCTAACTGTCAGTGATCGATAGCGGTCTAAGCCTAACATTCTGGTATTGATCCTGTGCTAACTGCTCCCTTCAGACTCAGGTATGTTCTCTTAAAGTCAGAAACCTGGCTCTAATCCTTCCACATTGGAATGGGGATGTGAGATTCACAGCTTTACAGTCATGAAAGGGTCTACTGGCAGCGTGATCCCACAACAGGGGCCACGCAGTGAGTCCAGGTTCATTGCTGATTCAAGCCTTCAGGGCAGTTTCTAACAGATGTCAATCACCCAGCACAGCTGGGAGCTGCTTGCTGCGGTACTGTATGGGACTGGAAGGTTACAACATTGTAGAAGGATCAAAGTATGCCTTAGAATTTCCATTTCAGCTCCTCTGCTAACGAGGACTGAATTGGATTGGCACTGATGGCAGTTTTGGAACTGATTTCTCTAACCAAGGCAATAGTTCCAAAATAAAGCCCTGGACACTAGCTCAGTTATAGTCTTGTACCCAATTCCACAAATTCTTTTAAGGGGAAGTCATTGGTGGGTTTCTTGCAGATCAGAAGCAGAAAATGCCAAATGCACAAGCTCAGATGCTGACTTCTGTTCCCACTTGTGGGAATCGGTCTTTGCTACAATGGTGAATTATTCACACATAAGGGAATCCAATGTTGTTGCACTCGATTAAGGAGGCAAGAGATCAGGAGTTACTCAGTCACCACGATGGTTTGTGTATTCAAGATCGAATCACTGAATCCCTAGCACACAGGGAGGCCATTCAGTCCATCAAACCCAGCACAGCTCTTTGAAACAGTGATCCAATTCGGTCCGCTAACTTGCCTTTCCGTGTAGCTCTATAAATAGCTCCTTTTCAGTGTTTACACCAGACTTTACATTGCAAGTTTACATCGACAGAAAAGCACTATGTGGAATCTCAACATGAACTATCAGCAAATCAGAGATGAAGGATGATACTCCCATTCAATCAGGTTTTCCTAACGTACCTTCTGTTATTTGTAACTAACCCAGACAATCTGGAATTCACTAAACAAATTGAGGCTGTGACTGACTCCGCAATCGGAAACAGACCAGTTAAGGACAGTTGGACTGAACAGTTGTTTCTCAGCTTTGAGGGAGGTATTCCTTACGGGAATTGCTCTGTCTGGAAGGGCAATGCCATTGTGAAGTAGTAATCCAGGCTAATGTTCTGGGAACATGAGTCCGACCCCCACCACAGTTTGTGGTGGCAATTAGAGTTTGCTTTTAAAAAACTGGAATTGAGAGACAAAATCCTCACTGTGACCATGTAGCCATTGTTGTTAAAAACCCAGTTGGTTCACTAATGCCCTTTGGGGAAGGAAATCTGGCACCCATACCTGGTCTGGCCACATGTGACTCCAAACCTCCAGCAAAGGGGCTGATTCCTCTGGGCAGTTACGGATGGGTGGTAAATGCTGACTGAGCCAGTGGTCACATCCCATGAACAAACACATGACCAAGTTGCCTTTCTCGTTAATGATTCAGGATTGGGTCAAGGCTGCAGCAAGTCATTTCGTTGGTTCTCAGAAGATGGGTGTTTTCAGCCAGTTCAATATTTCCTTTCATTCTGCAGTAACCTGCACAAAGTGACACAGAGAGGCTCCTTGGTAAACTGCCACTGACTGGGCATTGACGCTGAGGGGCGTTCAGACAACAGGGCATAAAAGAGCACCCAAACATTGCTCCATCTTGTTGGATGTCTCTTGTTATTGGGAAGTATATGATCTGATCCCCTCTTTTTAAGCCCTTCCTTGTCATTTGCAATGTGTTTGCTTCCACTTCAATTAAAACATAATCATGTGGATTTAAACAAAGGAACCAAACTGCAAGGTTTACATGAGTGACAAGGAATAGGAATTATATCAGCCACTCACCAAAGCGAAAGACACGCACACAGACTCACACACACACTCACACACACAAACTACCACACTCACACACTCACACACACACACTCACACTCACACGCACTCCCAAACACACACACACTCACACACTCACACACACATACTACCACACTCACACACACACACTACCACACTCACACACACACTCACACACACACACACTCTCACACACATACTCACACTCACACACACACACTCACACACACA
>NW_025214224.1:0-7720 GCF_004010195.1 Chiloscyllium plagiosum | reverse complement strand
TAGACGGGGCGGATGTGGAAACAGACGGGGGGGTGGAAATAGACGGGGGGATGTGGAAATAGACAGGGGTGAGGGGATGTGGGAAGGTTGTTACCCTTTGTGTGGGAGAGTCTAGGACCAGAGAGGGCCAGCATCTCAGAATAAGGGCTCACCCATTAATGACAGAGTGCAGGAGGAATTCCTTCTCTCCGAGGAGAGGGAATCTGTGGGAACATAAGTGCATTCGAAGCTGAGACAGATTCTGAACCAGGGAGGGAATCAAGGGGAAAAGGCAGGACAGTGGCAGTCAGGGATGACCGGCCCTTGAACAGGAGAAGCAGAGTTGATGGGCTGAATGACCTGCTGCTACTAGAGCTTGTGGTTTGACGGTCTCCGATCTCTGTCCAGGTATATTCTGCAGCCTCCTAACTGGGTACCTCCTCCTGACTCGCTTCTGGCCTCTTGCAGCCCTGTACCTGGCTTGGCTAACCATTGACCGTCATACCCCGGAAAGAGGTAAAACCATCCTGCTTTACCACGCGAATGAGCGGCTGGGGCTATCCCACTGCAGCAGGCATCACCACCAAACCCGATATCCACACTCCCACGCGGATTCCCACAGAGCCAGTCCTGTTGGAATGTTTTTCCCGATCGCCAGTCAATCTTCGTTTCGCTCTCTTCTTCCCCCCCAGGAGGTCGGAGGTCACAGTGGGTCAGGAACTGGACGGTGTGGAGATACATGCGTGACTACTTCCCCATCTCGGTGCGTTTTCCACTTCCAGTTTACCATCTCCCTCCCATCCCGGAATTCAACAGATCTGCGGCAGGTTTAGCTCAGATTGACAGGGGCAGAGCCTGCAGGAGAAATTTAGCCAGATTTGGCAGTGCCTGGGGTGGTCAGGTTGAAGGAAGAGAACTCCAATCTGTTCAGGCTATACTTGCTAGAGTCTCAAAGACCGGGGGCAGGATCTTCTAGATTGTCCACAACTCCATATCTCGCCTGTCTGGATCTACTTGGTGGCACAGTGGCTCAGTGGTTAGCACAGCTGCCTCACTGCACCAGGGACCTAGGTTCGATACCAGCCTCGAGCAATTGTCGGTGTGGAGTTTGCACATTCTTCCCCGCGTCTGTGAGGGTTTTCTCCGGGTGCTCCGGTTTCCTCCCACAGTCCATAGTGCCCAGGGATGTGCAGGTTAGGGTGGATTGGTTGTGCTAAATTGTCCCATAGTGTCCAGGGATGTGCAGGTTAGGGTGGATTGGCCGTGCTAATTTGTCACATAGTGTTAGGTGCATTAGTCAGAGGGAAATGGATCTGGGTGGTTCATTTCGGAGGGTCATTGAGGAATTGTTGGGCCAAATGGCCTGTGGGGAATCTAATCGATTAAAGTGCAAACTGCAGTGAACAGGGGTAAGAGCAGGAACAGGGGTACGGAGTGCACACGGTGGTGTCGAAGGTCTTTGGCCCATTTGATCCAACCTGTCCATGCCGACCAGATATCCGAAATTAATCCAGTCCCATTTGCCAGCACTTGGCCCATATCCCTCAAAACCTTTCCTATTCATTTACCTGTCCAGATGTCATAGAGATGTACAGCATGGAAACAGACTCTTCGGTCCAACTCATCCATCCCGACCAGATATCCGAACCTAATCTAGTCCCACCTGCCAGCACTTAGCCCATATCCCTCTAAACCCTTTCTATTCATATTCCCATCCAGATGCTGTAATTGTACCAGCTTCCACCACTTCTGGCAGCTCATTCCATGTACGTACCACCCTCTGCATGAAAAAGTTGTCCCTTAGTTCCCTTTTATATCTTTCCCCTCTCACCTTAAACCTATGCCCTCTAGTTTCCCCGACCCTGGGGAAAAAGACCTTGTCTATTTACCCTACCCATGCCCCTCATGATTTTATAAACCTCTATCAGGTCACCCCTCAGCCTCCAATGGTCTGGGAAAACAGTCTCAGCCTATTCAGCCTCTCCCTTTTGCTCAAACCCTCCAACATTTTCTGAACCCCTTCAAGTTTCACAACATCCTCCCGACTGCAGGGAGACCAGAACTGAACGCAGTATTCCAAAAGTGACCTAACCAATGTCCTGTACAGCCGCAGCCGCAACATGACCTCCCAACTCCTGTAGTCAATGCTCTGACCAATAAAGGAAAGCATACCAAACGTCTTCTTCACTATCCTATCTACCCGAATCTCTACTTTCAAGGAGCTATGAACCTGCCCTACAAGGTCTCTTTGTTCAGCAACACTTCCCAGAGCCTGAACATAGGCCAGTACTCAGATCAAACATTGAACATTCCAGTGCAGTACAGGCCCTTCGGCCCTCAATGTTGCACCGACCTGTGGAACCAATCTGAAGTCCATCTAACCTTATCAACTTCCCACTACTGTCATTGATGGCACTAATCTTACTGTAGTCTTTCTTTTATTCCTGACATACCTGTGGAATCATTAGGATTTTCCTTGATCCTACTCTGTTTTCCCTGGAGTGTCGAAGGCTAAAGGGGTGACCTTATAGAGGTTTATAAAATCATGAAGGGCATAGATAGGATAAGTAGACAATGTCTTTTCCATGGGGTGGGGGAATCCAGAATTAGAGGGCCATAGGTTTAGGGTGAGAGGGGAAAGATCTAAGAGAGACCTAAGGGGCAGCTTTTCACACAGAGGGTGGTACATGTATGGAATGAGCTGCCAGAGGAAGTGGTGGAGGCTGGTACAATTACGACATTTAAAAGGCATCTGGATGGGTATTTAAATAGAAAGGGTTTAGAGGATAAGGACCAAATGCTGGCAAATGGTACTAGATTAGGTTGGGCTATCTGGTCGGCATGGACGACTTGAATCGAAGAGTCTGTTTCCGTGCTGTACATCTCTATGACTCCAACAACAGGTCAGAGGCTGGGAATCCTGCAGCGTGTAACTCACCTCCTGACTCCCCAAAGCCTGTCCACCATCCACACGGCACAAGTCTAGGAGTGTGAGGGAATAATCCCCACTTGCCCCTGAATGGGGGCAGCTCCGACAACACTCAAGAAGCTCAACACCATCCAGGGGCAAAACAGCCCCCACCTGATTGGCACCACATCCACAAGCATCCCCTCCCTCCCCCACCAACGCTCAGTAGCAGCAGTGTACCATCTACAAGATGCACTGCAGCAGCACACCAAGCTCCTCAGACAGCACCTTCCAAACCCATGAGCACTTCCATCTGGAAGGGCAAGGGCAGCAGATACATGGGAACACCACCCCCTGCAAATTCCCCTCCGAGCCCCTCACCATCTCAACTTGGAAATATATCGGCCGTTCCTTCAGTGTCACTGGGACAGAATCCAGGAACTCCCTCCCTAACGGGCGCTGTGTGGGTGTCCCTACACCACATGGGACTGCAGTGGGTCAAGAAGGCAGCTCACCCCCATCTTCTGAAGGGGGCAGTTCAGGACGGGCAATAAATGCTGGGCTCAGACAGCGAGACGCAGATAAAACCAAGATAAAGCAAGTTATCGATGGGAACATACCAGTCAGAAGATTGTGAAATTGCAGAGCGTGCAGTTTAGAACAGGGTTAATGAATAGTGACCTTTGTTCAGCTCAATAAGAGCTTAATGATCTTTGATTCTTGGCAGCTAGTGACTGTTTCCAACGAGAGACAGATCTGCATTTCCACAGTCCGCAGGTCAAACCAGATTAGTAGAAACCTTTGGAGCTGGTGAACGGAATCAAAACAGAATTTTAGGAATCATGGTGCCAAAACCATCCAGCCCATTAAGTCTGTTCCTCTGAGCATTTGGAACTCAGTGTTAATCTCCTACCATTTACCCCCTTATCACCATCCACCCAGATCCCCCAAAGTCCCTCTTGAAGGTTTGATCTGAGCTTATCACCAGCAGGCTGTATTCCACACCCTAACTACTCGTTGGGAAAAAAAGAAACGATTCATTCTGCCTCTCAGTGGGAGTCACACGGCTCGCAAACAGACCTTTGGACCCAACCAGTCCATGGCAGCAATAATCCCAAACTGAACTACTCCCACCTGCCTGGGTTAGGCCCCTATCCCTCCAAACCTTCGTTCTGAAGGAGGGGCACTGGACCTGTAAACATTAACTCGGATGCTGCCAGACCTGCTGAGCTTTTCCAGCAATTTTTGTTTCTGTTCCCTCTAAACCCTTCCTATTCATAAACCCAACCAGATGCCTTTTAACTGTTGCCATTGTACCAGCCTCCACCACTTCCTCTGGCAAGATTAGAGTGGTGCTGTTTTCCCTGGAGCGCGGAGGCTGAGGGGTGACCTTATAGAGGTTTATAAAATCATGAGGGGCATGGATAGGGTAAATAGACAAGGTCTTTTCCTCAGGGTCGGGAAATCTAAAACTAGAGGGCAGAGGTTTAAGGTGAGTGGGGAAATATTTGAAAGGGACCTGAGGGGCACCTTTTTCACACAGAGGGTGGTGCGTGAATGGAATGAGCTGCCAGAGAAAGTGGTGGAGGCGGGTACAATTGCAACATTTAAAAGGCATCCAGATGGGAATATGAATAGAGGAGACAGTGAGGACTGCAGATGCCGGAGATCAGAGTCAAGAGTGTGATGCTGGAACAGCGCAGCCTGTCAGGCAGCATCTGAAGTGCTGGAGAATCGACATTTCCAGCATAAGCTCTTCATCAGGAATATGAGGAAGGTCTTATGCCTGAAACGTCAATTCTCCTCAGATGCCGCATGTCCTGCTGGGCTTATCCAGTGCCACACTCTTCGACTCGGGTTCATGAATTAGAAGGCTTTCGAGGGATATTGGCCAAGTGCTGGCAAGTGGGACTAGGCTGGGTTGGGATATCTGGTTGGCATGGGCGAGTTGGAGCAAAGGGCCTTTTTCCATGCTGGATGACTCGATGGCAGGTCAGAATCAGAGGAGAGCAGAGATTGTGGAGGTGTCTGCATATATTCGAATGAACGTGGCTGAGCGAGCGAATCGTAATGACATGCACGTACGACATTGCTGTGAGAGAGCTCAGGACGCCTCCAAGGGGTGGACTTCCCTGTCCAATCCACTGAACCTTTTTTTTTTTGCAGATGGTGAAAATGGCCGACCTGGACCCCAAGAGGAACTATGTCTTTGGCTCACACCCCCATGGGATAATGTGCTTCGGCACCTTCTGTAACTTCTGCACAGAGGCAACCAGCTTCTCCAGAATGTTCCCTGGCATTACCCCTCACCAGGCCACCCTGAACGGACTTTTCCGCCTGCCCATCTTCAGAGACTACCTGCTCAGCGGGGGTAAGGGTGCCAGTCCCATTGCCACCTCACCCACTTCAAGCTGTCGCCTCCCTACGCTGTCCCTCCCACCCACAAAACCGCCAACCGATTGGCACCATATCCGGGTGGGTGCAGCTCCAGGAATACAAGGCCCGAGTCAGGAATGTGAGGGAATACTCCCCACTTGCCCCTGGGTGGGAGCAGCTTCAGAAATACTCAAGAAGCATCCAGGAACAAAGCAGCCCCCACTCGATTGGCATCACATCCCCTCCCTCCCCCACCAATGCTCAATCGCAGCAGTGTGTACCATCTACAGGACGCACTGCAGAAATTCACCCAAGATCCTCAGACAGCACCTTCCAAACCCACGACCACCTCCACCTAGAAGGACGAGGGCAGCAGATACATGGGTACACCAGCCTCCCCTGTACGTTCCCCTCTCCCCATCCCGTCTTGGAAATATATTGGCCGTTCCCTCAGTGTCGCTGGGTCAGAATCCCGGAACTTCCTCTCACAGGGTGCTGTGTGGGTGTCCCTACACCACACGGGACTGCAGTGGGTCAAGAAGGCAGCTCACCCCCCACCTTCTCAATTAGACACGGCACGGAATGGATATTTTTTGGGTGCCAATCCAGCTTTGCCCCTGGATGGTGTTGAGCTTCTTGAGTGCTGTTGAAACTGCCCACCATCCAGGGCAAGTGGGGAGTATTCCCTCACACTCCTGACTTGTGCCTTGCTGATGGTGGGATAGGCATTGGGGAGTCTGGAGGGGAATTACTCATTTTGGAAACTCCAACTTGACCGCGTAGATAAAACGGTCAAAATTTGGACATATTAAGCAAACACACGGATTATCAGGGAAACCCTCCCTCTGGGTCACTAAAGTCCTTCAAGGAAGGAGATCTACTTTCCCGACCTGGTCTGGCCTACACGTAACTCCAGACTCAATTAGGTGACTCTTAACTGACGCCATGGACAGAGCAGGAACCAAGGACAGTGGGCAATGGGACTGGGTTAGGACAGGGGACAGTCAACGGATGATTGCAGAAGATGTATTAGAGGCTATTCAGCTCATTGAGTCCATACTGAAGATCTGACGAGCATCCCACACCCTGACACTATCCCAGTAACCCTGCATTGCCCCACGGCTAATTCACCCTAACCTGTACATCCCTGGGCACTATGGGACAATTTAGCATGGCCAATCCACCCTAACTTGCACATCCCTGGGCACTATGGGACAATTTAGCACGGCCAATCCACCCTAACCTGCACATCCCTGGGCACTATGGGACAATTTAGCACGGCCAATCCACCCTAACCTGCACATCATCCCTGGGCACTATGGGACAATTTAGCATGGCCAATCCACCCTAAGCAATTGTGGGAGGAAACCAGAGCACCCGGAGGAAACCCACGTAGACACGGGGAGAATGTGTAAACTCCACACAGTCACCTGAGGCTGGAATCGAACCCAGGTCCCTGGCGCCGTGAGGCAGCAGTGCTAGCCAATGTAAGTCACAGATGGTTGTGAGCCTGGAGTCACATATGGGTCAGAATGGGAGGCTGGGATGGACAGTTGGATGGGAGTTGGTCGATGGGCCTGTTTCCACACTGTAAATAATCTAATCTAATCTAATCTAAACCAGAGATGGGCAATGTCGAGGTCCTGGGTGGGTTTGGCGGTCAAAGTCGAAGGTCAGGGGTCAGATTTGGAGCCTGGTCATTGGTTCAAAGTGGATTTTACTGATCTCCACCCCCACCCCTTTCTCTCTCTGCCCTCCCCTTCCACAGGAGGGTGCTCTGTCAGCAGGTCGAGCCTAGGCCACATCCTGTCGGAGCGCGGCACGGGCAACGCCGTGATCATTGTGGTGGGAGGGGCGGCAGAATCGATGGCAGGCACACCAGGAGATCACTCCGTCCTACTGAAGGACAGGATGGGCTTTATCCGACTGGCACTGAGGCATGGGTAGGTCAACCACCCCACCACCCAATCCCCACCCCCAGTCTCCCCACAAGGTCTCGCCCAGGCTGCTCTACTATAGGGTGTGTCACACCCCTCACTTGACCTTGATCGTCCTCAAGGAGGAAGGAGTGGGTTTTGCCACATCCCCTCCCCCGCAGGTGGTACTGAGACCAACAGCGGGAAGTCCCACCAGCTCACTCAGTCGAACACCCACCACACCCCACCCCCAAACAACAGGATGGGTCATTCTGCACACTCCTCTAAGGGTAGAATGACTCCCTTGACACAATCTTGAGGGTGGTACACCCACCACCCCGCACTGCCCCAATCAGAGAAACTTCCCCTCATCATGGCACAGGATCGTGCTGTGCGCAACTTTATGGCTCCACTTTCACACTGGCCAACGTCCTGGGATCTGTCATGCCCAGAGATAACGACAGGGGCTACACACATGTAAGTGTGTCTTACCTCTACCACACCACACACCCAGGTAGGATACTCTCTTCTCCCTCAGTGA
>NW_025214223.1:36117-40424 GCF_004010195.1 Chiloscyllium plagiosum | reverse complement strand
ACAGAATGCAATGTTGTTTCTGCCATTGATCTAATTGTGAGACCGTCTACCTCGCTCTTTATATTGCAGAGGTCACTGCTGTTATACTGGGACAGACTAGCCCACTGTTTACGCCATTGACGCAGCACTGTTAGCCTCAGAATTGCTCCTGGACCTGTTTGCACCACATGGATGGAGTCGAACATAAGAATCTCGCCCACTGCCGAGGCTATTTATTTCCTGGTGGTCCATCGATATTACTTACCCCACTGTTTATAGCAAAGATGCAGATGAAGATTGGTCAACATCCAGACTTTGCCTGAAGGGTGACAGGTAACATACACACCACACAAATGCCAGACAATGACCATGTCTAGTGAGAGAAAATCTAATCACTGTACCTTGACATTACTCCATCCTGCGGCATTAATATCCTGCAGTTTATAAATGGTCAGAACCTGACCTGCTGTAGTCACTTAAATACAACAGCAGACCAGATGCTGGGAATACTGCAGTAAGTAACTCACCATCTACAATGCATAAATTAATATTAAAGTCACAGAGATGCATATTCACACAAGCAGACCCTTTGTTCCATCTCGTCCATGTCATATAGACATCCAAGATTAATCTGGTCCCATTTTCCAGCATTTAGCCCACAGCCCTCTAAACACTTCCTACTCGTGTATCAATCCAGATGCCTTTTGCATGTTGCAATTATACCAGCTTTCATCACTTCCTCTGACAGTTAGTTACATACATGAACAACCCTCTGTGTGATAAAGTTGCCTTTGAGGAGCCTTTTAAATCTTTCCCTGCTCACCTTAAATCTATGCCCTTGTGGTTTTGACTCCCACATCCTGCGGAAAAAGACCTTCGATATTCACCCTATCCATGCCTCTCATTATTTTACAAACTTCTGTAAGATCCTCCAAGGAATATAGTCCTAACCCATTTAACCTCTCTGTATAGCTCACACACTGCAACCCTTGTAAGTATATTCTGAACCCTTTCAAGTTTCACAACATCTTTCCCATAGGTGTTGGACGAGATTTCTGTGAAATATTCCATAAGTGGCCTCACCAATGTCCTGTAAGTTGCAAAATGATCTCCCAAATCCAATATTCAATGCACTGACATAAAGGCGAGTGTACCAAACACCTTCCTCACTATTCTGCCTACCTGTGGTTCCTCTTACAAGGAACTATCCACCTGCACTCCAAGGTCTCCTTGTTTGGCAACATTCCTCAGGACATTACCATTAGGAGTATAAGTCCTGCCCTGTTTTGCCTTCCCAAAACGCAGCACCTCACATTTATCGAACTTAAACTCCATCTGGCACTCCTTGGTACATCTGTTCGAATTGCATTGGATTTCTTGGCTATCCACTATACCACCAATTTTGATGATAATCTGCAAACATGCTAGCTATACCTTTTATATTCCATCCAAGTCATTGATGTAAATGACAAAAAACAGTGGACCTGTACCAATCCTTCTGGTTCGCTGCTGGTCACAGGCCTCCAGTTCAAAACGCAACCCTCCATCACCACCCTCTTCAAGCCTGTTACATTTCCAAATGGCTAGCTCTCCCTTTAGTCTATGTGATCTAACCTTGCTAACCAGTCCACCATGTAGAATCTTGTCAAATGCCTTACTGAAGTTCTTACAGACCACATTTACCACTCTGCCTTCAACAAACTTCTTCATCACTTCCTCAAAAAAAACAATCAAGTTAGTGAGACATTGATTTCACATGTACAAAGCCATGTTAACTATTCCTAATTAATTCTTGCCTTTCCATATACATGGTAATCCTGTCTCTCAAAGTGCCCTCGAACAACCTGTCCAGACTGATGTCAGGCTCACGGTCTAAAGTTCCCTGGCTTTTACTTGCCACATTTCTTAAATACTGTCACCACGTCAGCCAGCTTCCAGTCTTTCAGCACCTATATTGTGGTTATCGATAATACAAATATCCCAGCAAGGGATCCAGCAATTACTTCCCCAGCATCTTACAGAGTTCGAGGGTAGACCTGATCAGCTATCCACTTTCATGCATTTTAAGATGTCCAGCACCTCCTTCTCTGCAATATGGACATAACATATCGCGACTAATTCCCTAGGTTCTGTAGCTTCTGTAGCTCCGCCGTAAACACTGACACAAAATAAACATTTAGTGTCCCACCCATCTCCCGCAGTTTCACATATAGATGGTCTTGATGATCCTAAAGGCCCCCTGTTCTCTCCCTAGTTACTCTATTGTCCTTAATGTATTCGTGGAATCCCTTTGCAGTCTTATCCCTATTTGCCAAAGCTATCTCATGTCCCACCTTCATTTCCTTGTGTATATTCCTACTGCCCTTATTATCTTCCAGGCATTCACATGATCCTTGCTGTCTATACCTGACATATGCTTCCTTTTTTTTTGACCAGCACGTTGATTTCTATAGTTTGTCAGCAAGCCCTACAGCTACCAGCCCAACCCTTCACCCTTACAGGAACATACAGCTCTCCCCACACCTACCCATAGTCCTGAAGACGGGTTACACCAGAAACATCCACTCCTCCACCTCATGATGTTTCCTGCCTTGCTGCGTTTTCCAGCCTCCTGCCTGTCTACTTTGGATTCCAGCATCTGCAGGGCTTTTGCCTCTAACCAATCCTGCCATCCCAGGAATCGATTTGGAAAGCCTCCGCTGCACCTTCTCAACAGCAATCACATCCTTTCTCAAATAAAGAGACCAAATCTGTAAACAATATTCCAGGTGGAGCCTCACCATTGTCCATTATAATTGCAGCAATAAATCCTTAATCCTGTACTCAAACCCTCTCACTCTGAAGGTCAACATACAGTTGACTTTCTCTACTGTTTGCTGCACCTGCGGGCAGGTTTACTCAAGTGAATATTGCAAAAGGAGATCAGGGTCTCTTGCAGATTCCCCTCTCTCAATTTGCAGCCACTCAGATAATAATCCGCCCATTTACTTTTGCTGCCAAAACATTTAACCTCACATTAGCCATATTATACTGTATTTGTCAAGTAGTGGTACACTTACTCAGCTGTCCATATCACACTGCAACATCTCTGCATCTGACTCACAGCTCACCCTTCCACCCAAGTTTATATCATCTGCAAATTTTGAGATATTGTATTAAGCTCCCTCATCAAAATCATTACCATCTATTGTGCATAGCTGGGTCCTAATGCAAAGCCCTATTTACCCAACTTGTCACTGCTTGCCATTCAGAAAATGATGTTTTATTCTGACGTTTTGTATCGTGTCTTCAATTAATTTTCTATCCACCTCAGTACACTATCCTCAATATCATGTTCTTTACTTTTACACATTAATCTTTTTGATGGGACTTTATGGAAAGACTGTTGGAAGTCAAAATAAACCAGATCCACTTGGTCCTCCAATTAACTCTATTGGGTCCATTCCGGAAGGATTTCAGTCGATTTGTCCAGAATGATTTCCCTTTTGCAATTCTATGCTGACTGTATCAGATTCTACAGTGCTATCTATCTTAACTGGTATAATGATCTTCGCGTATTTTCCATTAGTGACATCTAACACGCTGGACTATGAATCCTGTTTACCCTCTAGCTCCATTTATAAACAGTTGGGTTACATTCAGGATCCTCCAATCTGTAGAAATAAAAACAGAATTTCCTGGAAAATCTCAGCTAGTCTGGCAGTATCAGTGGAGGCAAATCACTGTTAACATATTGTATTGAGCGACACAACATTTCCTAGGAAGGGTCAATCAACCCGAAACATTAATTCTAATTCCACTCCACAGATGCTGCCAGACCTGTTGTGCTTTTCTAGCAATTTCTGGTATTATTTTTGATTTATGGCACCTGCAGTTCTTTTCCTTTTTTCTCCAATCTGTAAAAACTGTTCTGGAGTCTAAATACTCATGGAAAATGGTTACCAATGTATTTATTATTTCTCGGGTCACTGCCTTAAGTTCAGAGGAACCTCGATTATCCAAAAATGGATTATCCAACTTTCCGATTATCCGAACAAGATTGCAAGGTACCGCTGCTTGGCTAAACTGTTTTATCCAATGTTCAATTATCCGAACATTTGAATATCCGAACAAAATACTCCCTGCCCAGATAATTGAGGTTCCTTTGTGCCTCAGATGTAAATTATCAGACCCTGGCCATTTTTCAGCCTTCAAACCATCAATTTCTCAAACGCAATTTCTCTACAAATTCGTCCCTGTTACTAAACTCTGTGCTCTGTCTCATTTTCCGATTTCACATACTCCTTGTTCCACATTACAAATGCACCCGTTTATGACTGTAAGTTTCT
>NW_025214223.1:18810-21240 GCF_004010195.1 Chiloscyllium plagiosum | reverse complement strand
TAGATAGATAGATAGATAGATAGATAGATAGATAGATAGATAGATAGATAGATAGATAGATAGATAGATAGATAGATAGATAGATATGACTGAGAGACGCCACTCAGTGTACAGGCATGTCCCGAGGTAGAAAGATAGAGAGAAGGATGAAGCTGGGCACAGCGAGAGAGAGAGAGAGAGAGAGAGTTTGAGAGAGAGAGATAGAGAGTGATAGTGAGTTGGGGAGACAGAGAGGGACAGAGATTGAGTGAGCATTCTATGCTGACCCCAGAATCCCAAAGTAAACCTGTCCCACCAGCCCCTCGAGGGAACATACGCCTCCAAACTTGCCAATTCATGCACTTTTATTCAAACATATTTAAACAGTCTTACTGTACCCATACACACCGCTTCCTCTGCACGTTGAACTCACACGTAAACCACTGATATCTCCGTGAGAGAGCGAGAGAGAAGGGGAACTGAGAGTCACCAGTCAGTGTAAAATCATCTACCTGGGATAGAGAGGGGAAAGTGTGTGAACAGAGAGTGTACAGATATCACCCTGAGGGAGTGAGAAGAATGGAAATACACCAGTCAGTGTTCAGATA
Source organism: Chiloscyllium plagiosum (assembly GCF_004010195.1). Lineage (NCBI taxonomy): Eukaryota > Metazoa > Chordata > Chondrichthyes > Orectolobiformes > Hemiscylliidae > Chiloscyllium > Chiloscyllium plagiosum. The sequence continues at coordinate 20,653 of NW_025214223.1, read as the reverse complement.
TCTCACTGAGAAAGAGAGAGAGAGGGGACTGAGAGACACCAGTCAGTGTACAGACATCTCACTGAGAGAGAGAGAGAGGGGACGGAGAGACACCAGTTAGTGCACAGATATCTCCCTGACAGAGAGGGGACTGAGAGACACCAGTCAGTGTACAGATATCTCACTGAGAGAGAGAGAGGGGGGACAGAGAGACACCAGTTAGTGTACAGATATCTCCCTGACAGAGAGGGGACTGAGAGACACCAGTTAGTGTACAGGTCTCACCCTGAGAGAGAGAGCGGGAACTGAGAGACACCAATCAGTGTAAAGATATTTTCCTGAGAGAGAGAGAGGGCCTGAGAGACATCAGTCCATGTATAGATGTCTTCCTGAAATAGAGAGGGGGGGTACAAACTGACACAAGTCAGTGTACATGTATCTCCCTGAGAGTGTGTGGGTGGGGGGTGGGTGTGGTCAGACAGTCACTTGTCATTGTCGGCATATCTCTTTGAGAGAGAGAGAGAGAGAGAGAGAGAGAATGAGAGAGAGAGAATAAGAGAGAGAGAGGTTTATTGAGAGATACAATTCAGAATTCACTTACATCCCTGAGGGATTGCGCAGTGAATGAAATACACCAGTCTTTGCAGATATCTCACTGAGATAGAGAGGGACAGGAATAAACCACTGAGAGTATATAGATCTCCCTGATAAAGAGAAAGGGTGGGAGCGAAAGTGCGAGGGGCTGCAAACAGTCACTTGTGATTGTACGCATATCTCTTTGAGAGAGAGAGCGAGAGGTAGAGAGAGAGAGATTTAGTGAGACATCCACGCTGATACCAGAATCCCAAAGTCAACCTGCCCCATTAGCCCCAGTTTGGAACATATCCCACAGACTTTGCCAATTCATGCACTTTTATTCAAAGGTTCTTACTGTACCCACTCGCATCACTTCCTCTGCACGTTAAACTCACACGTGAACCATTGATACCTCCCTGAGAGAGTGAGAGAGAAGGGATACTGAGAGACAGCAGTCAGTGTAAAGATATCGACCTGAGAGAGAGAGGGGAAAGTCTGTTTACAGTAAGCGTACAGATACCACGCTGATGGAGAGAGAGGAATGGAAATGCACCAGTCATGTACAGATATTTCCCTGAGAGAGAAAGTAAGAGGGACTGAGAGACACCAGTCCATTCACAGATGACTCCCTGAAATAGAGTTGTTTTCATATAAAACCCCTGTTACGGCATCTGAAAATACTTTAAGAAAACCTTTATATAATGCTCACAGAGGGAGCAAGATTTCAGCCATGGCCTCTTCTGTTGGGGGGGGGGGGGGGGGGGGGGGGGGCGGGGGGGCGGGGGGGGGGGGGGGGAGGCGGGGGGGGGGGGGGGGGGGGCGGGGGGCGGGGGGGGGGGGGGGGGGGGGGAGGTGAGAGAGAGAGAAAAACAGAGAGTGAGAAGGTGTGTATGTGTGTGCGAGAGAGAGAGAAAGTGAGAAATCCATGCTGACTCCAGAGTTCCAATGTGAACGTGTGCCACCAGCACGGACTTGGAACATATCCGTCCAACCACGACACCCCATTAACTTTTATTGAAACACATTTAATCGTTCTTACTGTACTCATATCCACCACTTCCTCTGCACGTTTAACTCAAACATGAATTACCAGTATGAAAATAATAGTCTTAAAAGCTCATTTTAAATCTGTACCTCTCCACTCAAAATGTACACTAAAGTGTTAAGTTCCTCATTGGACAGTGTCAAGATAGGACCCTGAGAGAGCGAGAGAGAGTGAGAGAGAGAGAGACAGAGAGGGAGAGAGAGAGAGAGAGAGAGTGTGTGTGTGTGTGTGTGTGTGTGTGAG
>NW_025214223.1:8249-18803 GCF_004010195.1 Chiloscyllium plagiosum | reverse complement strand
AGAGGGAGACTGAGAGAGAGAGAGAGAGAGAGAGAGAGAAAGTGAAAAATCCTTGCTGACCCCAGAATTCCAACGTAAACCTTTCCCACCAGCCATTGTTGGAATATATTCCTGTCACCTTGCCAATTCATGCAGTCGTTTCAAACACATGTAACCGTTCTTACTGAACTCACATGCAGCACTTCCTCTGCATGTTTAACTCACTCATAAACCTCCCAGTGTGTTAACAAAAATCTCAAAAGCTAATTTTAAATCATTCTCTTCTCAATTCGATAATATACCCAACGATGCTGCATTACACTATTCAAGGGAAAAGGAGCAATCCAGTCTACACATGTGGCCCTGAGAGAGAGAGAGAGGGTGGGGGTGGGGTTACTGAGAGACACAGGTCAGTGTACAGATAGCACCCTGATAGAAAGAGAGGTAGAGCACATCACCAGTCAGTGTACAGATATCTCCCTGAGAGAGAGAGAGAGAGAGAGAGAGAGAGAGAAGGGACTGAGAGACACCAGTCAGTGTACAGATATCTCCCTGAGAGAGAGGGGACTGAGAGACACCAGTCAGTGCACAGATATCTCCTTGAGAGAGAGAGATCGGGAACTGAGAGATACCAGTCATAAAGTCATAGAGATGTACAGCATGGAAACAGAGCCTTCGGTCCAAGCCGTCCACGTTGATGAGATATCCCAAACCAATCTAGTCCCGCCAGCTAACACCTCGCCCATATGCCTCCAAATCCTTCTTATTCATATACCTATCCAAATGCCTCAGTGTACAGACATGTCCCTGAGAGCGCGAGAGAGGGCAATAAGAGACATTGCACCGTTATCTCCCTGAGATAGAGACGGATATAGAGAGAGAGGTATAGAGAGAGAGAGAGACAAAGAAAGATAGTGAGATAGGGAGACACAGAGGGAGAGAGAGAGAGCGAGATAGAGTGAGAGAGTGAGAAATCCATGGAACGTCAACCTGTACCACCAGCCCCTCCTTGGAAGATATCCCTTCAACCAAGCGAACTCCTGCACTTTTATAGAAACACATTTAAATGCTCTTAGTGTACCCACACGCACCAATTCCTCTGCACATTTAACTGCACATGATCCACTGACTGTGTCAACAATAACCCCTAAGGACAATTTTAACTTTTTCTCCTCTCATCTACAAAATATCGCCCGAAGTGCTAAACTGCTCGACCCAAGTGAAAAGGAAAGAGTCAGTGTATGGCTATGTGCCTGAGAGAGAGAAAGGGGATAGTGAGACAATAGTCAGTGTCCAGATATCTCCCTGTGTGAGAGAGAGAGAGGATACTGAGAGACACCCGTCAGTGTATAGAGAGAGAGAGGGTGGAGACGGTAAGAAACCACTTCAGTGTTTTGTGTGGTTTTGCTGTTTTGTGAGTAGCAGCACCTTCTCTTACGGTTGGTGTTTTGTTTCGGATCTCTGAGCCATGTTTCGGTGCAGCTCTTATGTTTCTTTGTAAATTCAGTTTATCACAAACTTACCACTGCTTTCTGAACTGGACGTGCAACATCCGACAGACAGATCTCTGCCGAGTATACCTTCCCACTATAGAGAGCTAACGGCAATTTTCATACTGAATGGCATCACAGCCCCTCCGTTACCCCCACCGACGCTCAGTAGCAACAGGGTGTCCCATCTACAAAGTCAACTGCATAAACTCACCAGAGATTCTCAGACAGCACCTTCCAAACCCTACAACCACCTCCATCTCGAAGGACAAGGGAGAACAGCTACAGGGGAATACCATCCTATTGCAAGCTCCCCCTCCGAGCCCCTCATCACCCCCTTTTTGGATATATATATCGGCCGTTCCCTCAGTGTCGTTGCGTCAGAATCCTGGGATTCCCTTTCCTTCAGAGGTATTGTATATCGACCCCACAGTACGTAGAACTGCAGCGGTTCAAAATGGCGTCTCACCCCCAGCTCGTCAATTGGGCAACTGGGGATGGCGAAATAATTTATGGGCCCAGACAGTGACATACACATCAAGACAATCGAACTTCATTTTTTATACCCAGATTGAGAATGGAGGTGAATATGAAGGGGTTTGGATTAATTGGGATGGTGTAGACTGGGAGTGAACGTAAGGATTTGGGTTACTTTGGGATGGTGTAGAGTGGGAGTGAACAGAAAAGACTTTGGTTCCATTGGAACGGTGTAGAGTGGGAGTGAACAGGAAAGGGTTGGGGTCCATTGGAATGGGGTAGAGTGGGAGTGCACGGAAAAGGGTTTGGGACCTTTGATACCGTGTCCAGTGCGAGTGAATGGGAAGGGTTTGGGGTCCATTCGGATGGTGTATTGCGGGAGTGAACAGGAAGGGGTTGGGGTCCTTTGGTACAGTGTAGAGTGGGAGTGAACGGAAAGGGGTTTGGGTGCATTTAGGTGGTGTAGATCTGGAGTGAACCAGAAGTGGTTTGTGTCCATTGGGATGGTGTGGAGTATGAGTGAATGGGCAGGTGTTTGGATCCATTTGGAAGGTTAGAGTGGAAGTCAACGGAAAGGTGTTTGGGGCCATTGCAATTTCCTAGAGTGAGAGTGGGAAAGGGGTTTTTGCGTGCATTGCGATGGTGTAGAGTGTGTGTCAATGGGAACTAGTTTGGGTCCATTGGCAGTCTGTAGAGTGGTAGTGAATGGGAAGGGATTTGGTTTCATTGGCATGGTGTGGAGTGGAAGAGAATGGGCAGGGGTTTGGGGAACATTGGGATGGTGTACCTTGGGTGTGAACGGGAATGCTTTTGGGTTCATTGGGATGGTGGAGAGTGGCAGAAAACGGGAAGGGATTTAGATCCATTGGGATGGTTGTTCTCCAAGTTAGGCAACAACACCTCGCCTCATCACTGTTTCAGCGAGCTCTCCCTTGTCTCCCCGCACACCTCTGCCCCCTATCTTTCATGGATGGTAGTACGATCCAGTGAGCACAGTTTGTGAGATTAAAGTGGTGTTGGAAATGCACAGGAGGTCAGGCAGCAGCCGAGGAGCAGGAAAATCAACGATTCGGGCAGGAGACCTTAATCAGGATCAGGAAAGCCTCCTGATGAAGGGCTCCTGCCCAAAACATCGATTTTCCTGCTCCTGGGATGCTAGCTGACCTGCTGTTCATTTCCAGCACCACTTTAATCTTGATTCTGATCTTCAGAAACTACAGTCATCACTTTCATACAGTTTGGCAGATGAAAGGCTAGAGGTGGCAAGATTAAATGTACGAGGAGGGTTGCACAAGCCTTGCACTGGACAGTGTGCTGAGAGCCAGTGACGCTCTGTCGTCCAGCAGACTTCATCCTGTGGAAATATGACACTTATTATCACACCAGACCAACGTGACAGCACTCAGGCATAAGGTTTAAGCTGGGGCCAAGTGGGCTGTGTTCGACAACTTAAAATGAAGGGCTGCCTGTCCTCCACACTCTCTCAGACACGGCTGGTTGGAGGTAAGAAAGGAAAAACAGATAACACTGCACTGAGGTACGAAATTGGGATAATTTAGGGGTACAACACTGAGGGCAAAGTTATCAGCAGCTCAGGACAGGTTTCAAGTTGCAGAGAGAAAAAAAAAACCCGGAATGTTTGGGGTGGTGTAATGCAGAATAACAGATACCCGGGACTGACTTACTAACTGAAATTGAATCGAGGTGTTCGGCGTAGTTTTTATACAGAATAACAGATACGTGGGACTGAGTTACAGACTGGAATTGAATCTCGGGGAATGCAATGTTAATACAAATAAAACAACAAATGCATGGGAGTAGGTTACAGGTGGAAATCTAGTCAAAATATTCAAGGTGATTGATCTACAAAATAACAGAAACCCGGGAGTGATGCACAGACGGGATTTTCATTAAAGGATTCGGGTGGTTTACATCGTGAATACCAGATACCTTGGAGTGAGTTGTCGACTGGAATCTAACTGAGATGTTCAAGGTTATTTCGATATAGAATAAGAGATATCCAGAAATGAGTTACAGCCGAGAATCCATTCGAGGTGTTCGGGGTGTGTGATGTACAGAATAACAAATATCTGAGGATAAATTACTGACTGGAATCAAGTCACGGGCTTCCGGCGGTGGGGGTGGGTGGTGGTTATATATACAGAACAATAGGGAAGATGGAGTGAGTTACATTCCTGAATCTAATTGAGAGTTCGCGTTGGAAGATTCTTGGGAGGGAGTTAAAGTCTGGAATCTAATCGAAGGGTTTGGAGTGGTTTATATAAAGATTAACTGATACCCGAGAATGAGTTACAGATCGGAATCTAATCGAAGGGTTTTGGAGTGGTTTAATAGATAATAAAAGATACTTGGACATGAATTACAGACTGGAATTTTATTGAGGCATTCAGGGTACTTTAAACATGGAATAACAGATGGCTGGGATTGATTTACAGACTGGAATCTAATCCAAGGATTTATGGTGTTTTATACACAGAATAACCGATACACAGTAGTGAGTTACAAGCTGGAATGTAATATAGGGGCTTGGGGTGCTTTACACACAGAATAACAGATACCCGGAAGGGAGTTACAGACTGGAATCTAATCGAGAGGTTTGTGGTGGTTTCGATATGGAATAACAGAAATGTAGGGGTGAGTTATAGACTTGACTTTAATCGGAGGTATTCAATGAGGTTTAGACATGGAATAAGAGATGTCTAGGAGTGGATTACAACCTGCAATCTATTTGAATTGCTCAGGGTGGATAACATATAATAACAGACAAGCAGGAGTGAGATACAGACTTCAATCCAATTCAAGTTTGCAGGATGGTTTTTGGATGGACGAACAGATATCCAGGAGTGAGTTACAGACTGGAATTTAATTGAGGGTTTCAGGTTGGTTTATGGTTGGTTTCAGGTTGCGTCAGAATGACGCATATCTGGGAGTGAATTACCCACTCGAATGTCGTCAAGAAGTTTGGCGAGGTTTATATGCAGAATAATAGGAGTGAGTTACTGACTGGAAGACAATCAATGTGTTCAGGGTGGTTTAAACATAAAATAACACAAACCTGGGAGTAATTTGCAGACTAATCTAATCGAAGGATTCAGGGCAGTTTCAACATGGAATTATTAACAGAGTTGAATATGATCCAGGGGTTTGCGGTGTTTTATCTATTGAATAACAGGTAGCTTGGAGTGGACAACAGACTGAAATCTAATGGATAGGATTAACATGGTTTATGTACTGAATAAGAGATATCCAGGATTTAGTTACAGCGTGGAATTGAGTCGAGGGTTTCAGGGGTGTTTATGTATAGAATAACAGATACCTGGCTGTGAGTTTTAGACTGGAATCTAATCAACGGGTTTGGGGTGTTTTATATAGAGAATAACAGATACCTGGAAATGAATTGCACACTGGAATATGATTGAGGCGTTCAGGGTATTTAAACATGGAATAAAAGATAACTGGGAATCATTTATAGACTGCAGTGTAATCCAGGGTTTTGTGGTGCTTGTTATATAGAATAACTGACACCCGGGAATGAGTTACAGATTGGAATCTAATTGTGGAGTTATGGTTGGTTTATTTACAGAATATCAGATACTCGGGAGTGAATTACAGACTGGAATTTAAGCGAGGCGTTCAGGGTAGTTTATACATAGAATAACACATAGGCGGAAGTGAGTTACAGACTGGAATCTAAACGAGGGGTTCAAGATACCTTATCTGCAGAATAACAGATACCCACGACTGAGTTGCAGACTGGAATGCAATCGAGGGTTTGGGGTGGGGTGATTTCGATATGGAATAACAGATATACAGGGGTGAGTTACGAATTTGACTTCAGTTGAGGAGTTCAGTGAAGTTTAGATATAGAGTAAAAGGTTTCATAACTGTCTTACAGGCTGCAATGAGGGACACGATGTACATGTATTTGGAAAGGCAGCGACTGGTTAGGGAGAGTCAACATGTCTTCGTGCGTGGAAAATCATGTCTCACAAACTTGATTAACTTTTTCGAGGAATTAACAAAGAGGATTGAGGGCAAGCGATAGATGTGACTTGTATGGGCTTCAGTAAGGAGTTCGACAAGGTTCCCAATGGGAGACTTATTAGCAAGGTTATATCTCACGGAATACAGGGAGAACTAGCCATTTGAATACAAAGCTGGCTCAAAGGTAGAAGATTAGATATAGAGGGTGGTGGTGGAGGGTTATTTTTCAGACGGGAGGCCTGTTACCAGTGGAGTGCCACAAAGATAGGTGCTGGGCCCTCTACTGTTTGTCATTTACGTAAATGATTTGGATGCGAGCATAAGAGTTACAGTTCGTAAGTTTGCAGATGACACCAAAATTGGAGGTGTAGTGGAGAGCGAAGACGGTGAACTCAGATTACAACAGGATCTTCACCTGATGGTCAAATGGGTTGAGAAGTGGCAGATGGAGTTGAATTCAGATAGATGCGAGGTGCTGCATTTTGGGAAAACGAATCTGAGCAGAATGTATACACTTCATGGCAAGGTCAAAGTGAGTGTTGTTGGACAAAGAGACCTTGGAGTGCAGGTTCAAATCTCCTTGAGGGTGGAGTCGCAGGTAGATAGGATAGTGAAGAAGACGTTTGGTATGCTTTCCTTTATTGGTAAGAGTATTGAGTACAGGAGTTGGGAAGTCATGCTGTCGGCTGACAGGACATTGGTTCGGCCACTATTGGAATATTGCGTGCAATTCTGGTCTCCTTCCTATCGGATAGATACCGGTAAACTTGAAAAGGTCAGAAAAGATTTACAAATGCGTTGCCAGGGTTGGAGGATCTGAGCTATATGGAGTGCCTGAACAGGCTGGGGCTGTTTTCCCTGGAGCGTCGGAGGCTGAAGGGTGACCTTATAGAGGTTTACAAAATTATGAAAGAGCACTGATAGGGAAAATAGGCAAAGTCCATTCCCTGGGGTCGGGGAGTCCAGAACTCGAGGGCATAGGTATAGGGTGAGAGGGGAAAGATATAAAAGAGACCTAAGAGGCAACGTTTTCACACAAAGGGTGATACGAGGATGGACGCTGGTACAATTCCAACATTTAAGAGGCATTTGGATGGTTATATCAATAGGAAGGGTTTGGAGGGATATGGGCCGAGTGCTAGCAGGTGGGACTAGATTCGATTGGGTATCTGGTCGGCATGGATGGGTTGGACTGAAGGGTTTGTTTCCGTGCTGTACATCTATATGACTCTAATTGCTCGAGTTCATTTTTATATAGAATAACAGATACCCAGGAGTGAGTTACAGATTTCACTCCAATTCAAGATTTCAGATGGTTTTTGGATGGAATTACAATACCCGGAATGAGTTGCAGTCTGAATCTAATCCAGATATTTGGGGTGTTTGTTGGGGTGTTTGGTGTGGAATGAAAGGTACCCTGAAGCGAGTTACAGCCAGGAATAAAATCGAAACGTTTGGAATTGTTAAGATAGGGAATAACACATACTTGGGTGTGAGTTACAGACAGGAATTTAATGCAGACGTTTACAGCGCTTTATGTACAGAATATCAGATGTCCAGGAGTGAGTTTCAGACAGGAGTCTAACCGAGGGATTCAGGATGGTTTTGATACAGATTAAGAGACATCCAGGAGCATTTTCCAGACTATAATCCATTTGAAGTGCTCAGGGTGGTTTATGCACAGAATAACACTTCTCTTGGAGTGAGATACTGCCTGGTATCTAGTCAAGAGCCTCAGAGTAGTTTATATACAGAATAATAGATACCCAGGGCGAGAATGTATTCACGGCATTCAGATGGGTTATATATTGAATATGACATACCTGGGAGTGAGGTACAGGCTGGAATATAATCGAAGGTTTTCTGGTGGTTTATGTGTAGAATAATAGATAGCCAGGAGACAGTTACAGGCTGGAATCCAGTCGATGTGTTTCGAGTCGTTGTGTATAGAATACAGGAACCTAAGTGTGAGTTACAGACTGGATGCTAATTAATAGATTCATGATAGTTTACATATATAATAACAGATACCCAAGTACGAGTTGCCGACTGGAATATAATTTAGGCGTTCAGGCTGGTTTCAAAACTGGGATATCAGATACCTGGGAGTTATTTACAGATAGGAATCTAATCATGGGATTAATTTGATTTATGCATCGAATAACAGATACCTTGGATTGAGTTCCAGACTGGAAAATAATTGAGTTATTCAGGTTAGTTTTATGTATAGAATAACAGCGCCCAGCTGTGAATTACTCACTGGAATCCACTCAAGCGATTTCGGGTGGTTTACAAACAGAATAACAGGAACGTGGGAGTACGTTCCACACAGGAATCTAATCGAGGGGTTCGGGGTGGTTTATACTTCGAAAAACAGATACGTGTGAGTGAGTTACAGAATACAGTGTAATTGAGGGTTTGGGGTGGTTGATGTACAGAACAATAGATATCTGGGAGAGAGCTGCGGACTGGAATTGAATCGTGGTGTTCACGTTGTCCTAAATATAAAATAACACGTATCTATGTGTGAGTTACAGACTAGAATCTAATCAAGGGGATCAGAGTGGTTTAAATATAAAATATCACTTACCTGGGAGTGAGTGACATCCTGGAACGCAATTGAGAGGTTCAGGGAGTTTAAACATGGAATAACAGTTACCTGGGAAAGACTTACAGACGGACCTCAATGCAGGCGCTTGTTGTGTTTTTATGTATAGAATAACAGATACCTGGGAGTGAGGTACAGACTGGAATCTAATCGAAGGGTTTGGGGTGGTTTTTCAGATATAGAATAACATACAGGCGGGAGTGTGTTACAGACCGGAGTCAACTCCAGGCATTTGGAATGCTTTACATACAGAATTACAGATGCCCGGGTGTGAGTTATAGCCTGGAATCTAATCGTGGAGGGGTGGTGCAAGCTGATTTATATATACAGTAACAGATACCTGGGGACGAGTTACAAGCTGGAACCTAATCGAGAGGTTGGAGTGGTTTATATAAAGAACAACAGATACCCAGGACTGAGCTACTAAGTGTAAGCTAACTGAGTGCTTCAGATGGTTTATATTCAGAACAACAGATACCCGAGAGTGGCTTCCAGATTGAAATCTAAATGTGGCGTTCAAGATTGCTTCAACATAGAATAACAGATATCAGGGAGTGAGTTAGAGCCTAGAATCTAATCGAGAGGTTCAGGGTGGTTTATAGACAGAATAACAAATATCCTGGAGGGTGTTACAGACTGGAAGCTAATCGAGAGTTTCAGGGAGCCTCATATTTAGAGTAACAGATACCTAGGAGTGAGTTATAGACTGAAATCTAATCTAAGGGTTTTTATAGAGACTAACAGAAACCCAGGAGTGATTTACAGACTGGAATCTAATCGAGGGGATTGGGGGTGGTTTATTTAGAGAATAACAGATACTCGGGAATGAGTTATACACTGGAATCTAATCAAAGGGTTAAAATACAGACTATCAGACACCTGGAGTGAGTTACAGACTGGAATCTAATCGAGGGGTTCAGGGTGGTTTATATATAGAATAACAGATACCCAGGAAAGAGTTACAGACTGGAATCTAACTGAGGGCTTCAGGGTGGTTTATGTACAGAATAACAGATACTCGGGAATTATTTGCAGACTGAAATCTAATTGTGGCATTCAGGGTGGTTTAAACATAGAATATCAGATATCCGGGAGTGTGTTACTGACAGGACTGTCATCGACGGGTTTAGAGTGTTTTGTACTTAAAATAAGACATGCCAACGAGAGTTTTGCAGAATGGAATCTAATTGAGAGGTTTGGTGTCGTTCACACATTCAATAACAGATACCTGGGAATGATTCACAGACTAGAATCTAATCCAGGAATTTGTGGTACTTTATATTACGAATAAAAGATACCTGGGAATCGTTACAGCCTGGAATCTAATGAAGTGTTTCAATGTCACTTAAACACAGAGTAACAGATCATAGGATTTTATTACAGCCTGGAATCGAATCGATAGATTCAGCGTCATCTATAGATGGGAGTGGGTGAAAGACTGAAATCGAATCGAGAGGTTTGGGATGGACGAGAGATAAGATAACAGATACCTGTGAGTGAGTTACAGACCGGACTCTAATCTAGATGTTCAGGGTGGTTTATGTACAAAATAACGCATACACGTAACAGAATGGATTCTAACTTAAATATTCAAGATGTTTTATGCATCGTATAACAGATACCCAGACTGAAATCTCATCTTGAGGTTCAGGATGGTTGATATATAGAAAAACATACAGGGTGGAATGAGTTAAAGACTGTGATTTATTCGAGGTGTTCAGAATCATTTATTTGTAGAAAAACAGATATGCGAAGGTGAGTTACAGAATGAGAACATAATCGAGTGGTTCAGTGTGGCATATACACAGACGAACAGATACCCGGGTATGAGTTACAGTCTGGAATCTAAACGAGAGGTTCAGGGTGGTTTATATATAGAATAACACGTACCCGGGACAGAGTAACAAACTGGAATCTAATTGAGGGGTTCGGGGTGGTTTATATACAAAATAAAAGATACCCGGGAGGGAGTTACAGACTGGAATCTAATCGAGG
>NW_025214223.1:0-7504 GCF_004010195.1 Chiloscyllium plagiosum | reverse complement strand
GGCCCAACAAGTCCACACCGACCCGCCGAAGCGAAACCCACCCATACCCCTACATTTACCCCTTACCTAACACTGTGGGCAATTTAGTATGGCCAATTCACCTGACCCTGCACATCTTTGGACTGTGGGAGGAAACCGGAGCACCCGGAGGAAACCCACGCAGACACGGGGAGAACGTGCAAACTCCACACAGTCAGTCGCCTGAGGAATTGAACCCGGATCTCTGGCGCTGTGAGGCAGCAGTGCTAACCACTCGTGCACTGCCGCTAAGGTTGTTGACCCCAGAAAGACTGTCGGAATGTATGATGTCATACCGAGTCAGAATGGGGTGGGGGTGGTACTTGGAAGGGAACTTGCAGGGAGTGGTGCTCCCTCTCCTTCTGCTTCCCCGTGATGTTCGAGGGTGTAAGAGGAGTCGCGTTTCAAAGGTGTTGACATTTGAAGATCCTCGGTGTGATGTGAAGGTGGTACTCACTGCTGCCACTGTGCATTTGGTGGTTTGACAGATTGAACGTTTAAATGAACGTCAGCGTGTAATGGACTGGAGGGGGTGGGGTCTGCTTTGTTCGGGTGATGCAGAGATCCTCGAAGATGTGGGAACTAATCGAAGAGATGATCGAAATTTCATGATCAGCATGAAATTGGCCGAGATAAACATTAGTAAAAGGATGATTTTCTTCGGCTCGCCATCTGTGGGTCTCTGGCCTTCTCCCCACTGCTGGGCACCCGGAGACTCCTGCAGCCTCTGCTGGTCACGATAATGTGCCTGACGGTGAGAACATTGCACAACAGGCAAATCGCACGCCGGGGGTGAGAATGCTCTGCCCAAACTCCATTCCTACCCAGAATGGTGAATTGATGGCGTAACGTCTAATCAGATAAAACCAGGGCTGATTCACCAACACATACCACTCCGTCAACAGGAAATACGAGAACACGTTATTTAAACAGCTCAGCAACAGCTACTGTCCCCAGAACAACATCCGCCGTTCTCTCACTGCAGTATTTACTTTTAATTTTCGGCTTCTGGCAACAAATAGCCACAAATTGGTCAAAGGTGAAAGTGACAGTGAACCAGACTGAACAGTCAATGGCTGCAAAGAGCAGGACAGTGTGCATATTACACAAAGGGGTGGATGCAAGTGTTCTTTGTAAGTGAATGGAATGTGCCCAATATTTGATCGAGAATAGTAGGTCACTAAGTGCCATAGCGACCAGGTAGCGAGTGATGCATTTCGAGAGATCACAATTTCCCTGACAGAGGATTGCTATCGTCACGAGTTTAGCTGTGTGGAAGGAAAACATAAATGGACATCCGAAAGTCCGTTTGGATACAAGATAATATTTTAACTCACCATCAATTTTCAGTCTTAAATGTACCGTTTTGCAACTGTTATTATATTCAAATGATCACACCCATGAATATTTATGCACTGGAGATTGAAATGATCCTAGTTAACATCAATAGAGGACCAGAAATGCGGCAGAAGTGTGGTAGTGGAAAATGAGCATAGATTTCCAGTTAACGTAAAAGGGGCACTAATGGCATCGAAAATTGGATACCAAAGAATTTGGACAATTTCATTTAGAAGTTGAATGGTAAGATATGGTGGCAACTGATAGGTCAAAAGATGGTTAAACAAGTGTGGATATAGAACAAAGAACAAATAATATTTACAGTCCAAGAACAGTCCCTTCGGCTGTCCAAGCCTGAGCCTTTCCAATTCCTAAGCATCTGTATCTCTCTGCTCACCACCTACTCATGCATCTATCCAGGCGCATCTTAACTAAATCTACCATGCCTCCCTCTACTAACTCTGCTGGCAATGCATTCCACACACCTACCACCCTCTGTGTAAAGTTCTTTTATCCACCTCGCTCGAACACCCTGCACACCATGGGACTTCAATTTCTCGATTAGTTTACCATGGGGATCATTATCAAATGCCTTACCAAAGTCAATGTATATGACATCTACTGTCCTTCTCTCACCTACCAACTTAATCACTTCCTCAAAGAACTCTATTAAATTGGTAAGGCATGATATCCCCCGCACAAAATTTCTGATAAGCCCATTCTTTTCCAAATATAAGTAGGTTTTATCCCTCAATACTTTCTCCAGCAACGTTCCCACTATTGACTTCAGGCTCACTGGTCTGTGGTTGCCCGGAATATCCTTACTACCATTCTTGTCCAGCGAAACCACACGAGTAACCCTCCAGTCCTCCAGCACCTCACCTGTGTTTAAGGATGCTACGAAGATATCTATCAGGGCCACAGCTATTTCCTCTCTCACCTCCCTCAGCAACTTGGAATAGATCCCATCACTAATCTCAATATTCAACATGTCCCTCTCCTCAGTGAACCCTGATGCAAAATAATCATTCAGAATCTCACCATTTTCTCAGGTTGAACACACATCCTTCTTTCTTATGCTTTAGTGGAGCAATCCTTTCTCTAGTTACCCGCTTGCCTCTTACATAAGAATAAAAGGCTTTGCGATTTTCCTTATTTCTGCGAACTGAGATTATTTCATGTCCCCTTTTAGCCCATTTGATTCCATGGTTAAGACTGGTCCTACTCTGCCGATATTCCTCCATGGCCCGTTCTGTTCTTAGCTGCCTGGACTTTATGTCCGATTCCCTTTTCCTCTTGGCTAGTCTTATGAATTCTCCTGTCATCGACAGTTCATGAATCTTGCCGTGCCTATCTTTTCCTTATAACGGGACATGCTTTTCCTACACGATATTTAACCTATCTTTGAAAGCCTCCCACATATCAAATGTGGACTTCCTTTCAAAGAGCTGTGTCGAATCCACATTTCCAAGGTCCTGCCTAATTTTGATGTAATTGGCCTCGGCATAGTTTAGTACTCTTTGCTTAGGACCACTCTCATCTTTGTCTACGAGTATTCTAAGAACTGTCGTCACTGTTCCTGAAGGAATCCCCCACTGCAACGTCTACCACCTGGCCTGGCCCATTCCCCAAACACTAGGTCCAATATGGACTATTGACATACTACTCCAGAAAACTCTCCTAAAGGCTTCCTACGAATTCTGTCCCATCCAGACCTCTGAAACTAAGTGTATCCCAGTCAATGTTGGGAAAATTAAAATCTCCGATCACCACCACCCTTTTGTCTCCACATTTTCCATAAACTGTTTACCTATTTATGCTTCTACCTCACGTTCACTGTTGGGAGGCCTATAAGCCAGCCCCAACAATGTAACTTCGCCTTCTTATTTCTCTGTTCCACCCATAATGTCTCATTACTCAAGTCCTCCTTAGTGTCCTCTTTTCACACAGCCGTGATATCATTCCCGTGTCCTCTTTTCACACAGCCGTGATATCATTCCCTGACCAGCAATACAACTCCTCCCCCCATTTTTCTTCTCTCCCTGACCTGTCTGAAGCATCTATATCCTGGAAAATATCTGTCGTTGTGACATTCTGATGAATTGGTCTGACATTCCATTCGCTTCTCTGCCTACGCGTCCACTACTTAGATCCTCACTATTGTCGTAGGTGAAGTTCTCATCCACTCTCAGAGATGACGTTTTGAGAGAAGCTCCCCATAACACAATCGGGCTTGGTGGAGACCTAACGTTATTGTCAATCACTTAGAATAATGCAGTTACAGTGCTCTACAGCACTGAACCAGACCCTTCAGTCCAATTTGTTCATGCCGGAAAGATGTTGTAAATTAATGTCATCCCATTTGGCACATGTGCCTCTGAACGTTTCCTATTCTTGTCCCCATCCAGATGTGCTTCAAATTTTGTAAATGTACCAGCCTCCATCACTTCCTCTGGTGGCACATTTTATACACGCACCACTCTCTGCGTGTAAATATTCCACCTGAGCTCCCTTTTTAACATTTCCCCTCACTCTAAATTAATCCTTTAAGGCTGCACTCCCCCAACACGGGAAAATTACTTTGCCCATTTACCCTATCTGTACCTGTCAGGATTTTATGAGATCATCGCTCTGCCTCCGGCACTCCAGGGTAAACACCCCCAGACTATTCAGCCTCTCCCTATAATTCAAACCCTCCATCCCTGGCTACAAACTTGTAAATCTTTTCTGAACTCTTTCAAGATTCACAACCTCCTTCCTGCAGCAGGGAGACCAGAATTGCACACAAAAATCCACAAGTGCTCTAACCAATGTCCTGTACAGCCGCAACATGACTTCCCAAATCCGATACTCAATGCTCTGACCAACAAACGAAAGCATACCAAACTGTCTTCGTCAGTATCCTATCTACCTGCGAATCCACTTTCAAGGAACTATGAATCTGCACTTCAAGGTATCTTTGTTCAGCACCACTCCCCGGACATCACCATTAAGTGTATAAATCCTGCCACCATTTGCATATTCGAAATGCAACACCTCACATGTATCTAAATTAAACTGCATCTGCCACTCCTCGGCCCATTGGACCATCACAGCCCCGGTTAACTTCTCTCTCTCTCTCTCTCTCCAACAAATTCCCTCCCTCAAATTAGTTTAAACCAGAGCCAGTCTCGAGTGTTGTGGGAGAGTCACTTTTCGCAGGGATAGACTGGATTGTCTGCGGTCACCAGGCAACTATCCTGCTGGAGTCTCTGAGTGAGGTTGGCTGTTTGCAAACAGCGTTTAAATGTATAGGTGGGACGAAGCCAGAACAGCCCGACGTGGACACGGGGGGAATGTGCAAACAGACAGTGGCCCGAGGCTGGAATTGAACCGGGTCCATGCAGCTGTGAGGTAGCGTTGCTAACAACTGAGTCAACATGCAGCCCGTAGTTATTGGTACATTGCTCATTCAGAAGCACCGGAAATATTCTGGAAACCCTGTTTGGTGTCCCTCTATGGCATATTGTGGAATTTTGATTCAATCAATAAAAGAGTCCAGCGATGAAGAAGAAACTGTTGCCAATTGTTAGGAATAAAATGCATCCGGTTCCATACAAGCTAATATGACACCGCCCAGTGAAGATCCGAACCAGTGACAATTCTAGTCCACCAACTCCAATCTCAATTCTGAGCAAAGAAGGCTGTGGCCATTTGGAAGGCTCTGAGCCCATCTTTATATGGTTCCAACTTGGATCAGAGAGACGTATCTCAGAATAAGGGATTGCTCATTGAAGACAGAGATGGAGACGATTTTATTTTCATCTCCATGAAGATTGAGTCTATGAGATTCTTGACCATAGAGGGATGGTGTGGTTTGGGTCATTCAGTATATTCAAGGCTGAGAGAGAAAGAGGTTTAGATTTCTAATCAGACTGGAAATGGAGATATCGTCTAGGAAATGGGAGTTGAGAACGATTGGATTAGCCATGATCTCAGTGAACGGCAGAGAACTTTAAATAGGCCAAATGGTTTCCTCCTGCTCCTCTGTCCAACTGATTTATGTTTGAACAATTATATTATTAATTGGAGCAGGAAGCCCTTCAGGGATGCGATCTGCACACACGGAGACCGGGATTAATTCACTGACAAACAACTTCGGGTAACCCCTTCTCCTCCCAACAGCTTCGCCACTGCTTCATGCTTCCTAAAGGATTATGGTTCTGTCTGCCGTTGCGAAAGGAGGATGGAAGAAAGGATAACAAAGTGGACTAATTCTGTTATATAAACACTGGGGAATTTGGCAAAGTTAGCAAAGTGCTTTTATAACTGATCAGGAGCAGTTTGCCTTCTGAAGTTTGTTATTTTATTTTGCTGAGCGGTACCAAGTGCCTGTGTGCTGCTTCAGAATAGCCCTTGCATCCTTTGAGCTTTTGGTTTCGGTGCATGTGTCCGAGAATGAGTGGGGAAGGTGCTGCTGAACGACCTTTGGTGAATTTCCGCAGTTTGTCTCATAGATGGTGCGGTGTTGCGTGCATCGTGGAGTGGGTGTTTGTGGATGTCATGCCAATCGAGTGAACCTCTTTGTTCCTGGATTATGTCACGCTTCATGGTATGGCCACGGACAGCAGATCTGAGTCATAGTTTCTACCTTCACATTCACAACACAGCAAAATACAAACCCTCACCTGTCGTCAAAACTGAACCAAATATTTCCTGGCAAAGCAATCCCAGGAATCAAATTTTAATACCAGTTTGGCATTTCAGCAAAAGACTCAGAAATGTGCGAGCAATGGAATAAATTTAAGGGGAATTGTGAACGAAATTTGCGAGGCAGGTTTTTCACATAAAGGTTGGTGAGTGCCTGGAACGCGTTGCCAGATGAGATTACTTACAGTGTGGAAACAGGCCCTTCGGCCCAACAAGTCCACACCGCCCCGCCGAAGCGCAACCCACCCATACCCCTACATTTACCCCTTACCTAACACTACGGGCAATTTAGCATGGCCAATTCATCTGACCTGCACATCTTTGGACTGTGGGAGGAAACCGGAGCACCCGGAGGAAACCCACGCAGACACGGGGAGAACATGCAAACTCCACACAGTCAGTCGCCTGAGGCGGGAATTGAACCCAGGTCTCTGGCGCTGTGAGGCAGCAGTGCTAACCACCGTGCCGCCCACTAATGTCAGAAGACAAAATGCTCCTGATAAGTTATAAAAGCACTTTGATGATGGAAGCAAACACAACAGCAGCGTTCAAGAAACACCAGGAGGAATACATCAAAGGGAAGGGAAGAGAGGGAGATGGATCGTGCAAGTAAAACCAGTTTTAGTTTGGAAGGGCAACATATGTCAGCGCAGGCTTGGAAGGCCGAAGGGCCTGTTCCTGTGCTGTGTTCTCCTATTGCTTGAACAGAATGACATAACAAAGCAATCCAATTGATGTCTATGCTTTAAACCCAGGCACCTTTATCTCCAGCCCCATTCACCAAAAAAGACAGACAGGCAAACCCAGTTAAGGAAGGTCAACTCCTCCCAACCTCTCACAATTACCAAATTCATGTTAGATTACAGGGAACAAAGAACAAAGAAAATTTACAGTCCAGGAGCAGGCCCATCGGCCCTCCAAGCCTGAGCCAATCCAAATCTACTGTGTAAACCTGTCGCCCAATCCCGAAACATCTGAATCCCTTTGCTCCCCACCTACTCTTGCATCTATCCAGACGGATCTTATATGAATCGACCTTGCCTGCCTCTGCTACCTCTGCTGGCAACACATTTAAGGCACGTACCACCATCTGTGTAAAGTATCTGCCGCGTGTATCCCAGATAAACGTTTCACCTCTCACCTTGAAACCGTGACCTCTCGTTGTTGAATCCTTCAGCCTGGGAAAATAAGCTTATCTGTATCAACACTGTCTATAACCTTCGTAATTTTGTAGGCCTCAATTACATCCCCCCTCAATCTCCTTTTTTTGTAATGAAAACACAAGTAAAGTATTCAACTTCCCTTCACAGCTAGCACTTACCATACCAGGTAAAACTTCTCTGCACGCTCTCCAAAGCATCCACATCCTTTTGGTAATGTGGCGACCAGAACTGTACATAGTATTCCAAATGTGGTCGAACCAATGCCTTGTACAATTTTAACATGACCTGCCAGCTCT
>NW_025214222.1:35421-40423 GCF_004010195.1 Chiloscyllium plagiosum | reverse complement strand
ATGCAGTGACGCAATCGAGGAGTTATCCTGGAGCTAGATTATGTCCTAACAGTTTAAATTTACCTGAGCAGGTCTTTTACTTCTGCACTTTATGAAAGTAATCTAAGTTAGTTGCAGACTGCAGAAGATTGCGGGCTTGGATCTCCTGTTCAGTGGGGAATTCAACTTCCTGAGCAGGGTGTTCACAGATAGTTAAATACTTTCGGATCAGTCTGTTTAAAGATGTTATCACACATCACATGAACAACCACGAAGTGAGTCCGGTCAGCCGAGCGTTGGAATCCTACAACAGCATCGCAAGAATGTTGCATTGCTTCGAAGTGTGCTATGATGAACACTCTGCTCAAGTCTTCTCAGGTCTTGCTCCTATCAATGCCTGCATAATGACTGTCCAGACAATGACAAATCTGAGTCATGAATTCCAACGATTAAGAAAAGTCCAAGTGATCCATAATTAACCAGACAAGAGAAAAAAATGGAAAATAAAGAAAAATGCATGCAATTGTGCACAAATTGACTCAGGTCGGAAGAGTGGACAAAACCTACAAATAAAAAAGAAAACATCGAATATGACTGTAGAAGTGAAAATACTCAATGATTATCAGTAGATAATGAGATATTCAATTCAAACATTTTGAAAGAAGCAAAGATTTAACAAAGTGAGCATTGGCCCATCACGGCATGAAAATCGAGAGATAATAATTCAAATATGGAAAAGGTAATGAATTGAATTGATACTTTGAATCAGTCTTCCCCATAAGGGATAGACATGTAATCGAAGAAACAACAATGAAACAAGAAACTATGGCATTGAGGATTTGAGAAAAGTCCGAAGCACCACTTCAAAGGAGGGAGACATTGTCTGTTAGATCGGTGTGTTTTATTTTGTATCTTCCAAAATACATTTGGGCATGGGACGGTCCCATTTTATGAGGAGAAAGCGAATGTTACTCATTCACTCAACAAGTGAGAGAGGACGTGGGACATTGCAATGCCGTTGGTTCGACAGCACCAACAGGATTTTCTCACGTGGAAAGTATATTTCACCAATCTATACGAGTTCATTGTGATGGTGACAATTTCGTTGTGATAATGACCAAGTGGCTGGAGTGAACTATGTTTGGCTTTATAATTTATTTCTAAATTAAATACTGACGTTGTAAGTGCTCAAATTTTGTTATGCGTGTTGCTTGGTTGGCCAAAAACAGCAAATGTCGAGTTTAATTTTGTATGTATTTCAATGTGGCAAGATGGAAGTTGTTACAGTAAACGTGATCTGAACTGCACATACTTTATGTAATTGAAGAGATTAACAAACTAATAAGTATTCCTGATGAATGCTTTCCCCCAAAACGTCGACCTTCCTGCTCCTCGAATGCTGCCTGAACCACTGTGCTTTTCCAGCACAGCTGTGATATGTCATCAGTCAGGGCATTCAGTATAAAAGTTGGGAAGTTATATTGCACTTATACAGGACGTTGGTGAGATGGCACTTGGAGTATTTCAACAGGTTTTGGTCAACTTGCAAATATGATATTAAACTAGAAAGATTGCACATACTGACAAGGAATTTCCTGGACTTAATGGCCTGAATTATAGGGAGAGGTTGGACAAGGAATTTCTCTTTATTTCTTTTGAGTGTTGGAGACTGAGGGGGAAGATTACAAACGGGTACAAGATCATGAGACACAGGAATATGATGAATGCAGTCAGTCTTTTTCCTATGGTTGGAGAATCGAGGACAAGACGGCCTCAGTTTCAGATTAGCTGGGAAAGAATAAAACGGAACTTGAGGGGGAATTTTTTTATTAACAGGGTGGTCCTCATATGGAATGAGCTGCCAACGAAAATGGTTGAAGCGAATACGTTAACAGCACTTAAATTGCAGTTGGACAATAAATTGTAAGGAAAGCAGCAAAAGAATATGGGCCAAATGCATGATAATGGGTTCAGT
Organism: Chiloscyllium plagiosum; assembly: GCF_004010195.1. Taxonomy (NCBI): domain Eukaryota; kingdom Metazoa; phylum Chordata; class Chondrichthyes; order Orectolobiformes; family Hemiscylliidae; genus Chiloscyllium; species Chiloscyllium plagiosum. The sequence continues at coordinate 38,469 of NW_025214222.1, read as the reverse complement.
ATGGATGGACATTTTGATCAGCATGGACCAACTTGGGTCAAAGGGCCTGTCTCCAATTGTGACGTTTTAATAAAAGAAAAACAACAAAGAACCAGGAAAATTTGCAGCCCAGGAACAGACCATTTTACCCTCTAATCCTGAGACGATCCAAATTAACAGTCGAAATATATTGCTCAATTCCTCAGCATCTGTATCCCTCTGCATCTCACCTACACATGCATTTGACCAAATTCACCTTACATGAATCTACCGTGCCTGCCTCTGATATCTCTGATGGCAACGCGATCCAGGCACCTAACACGCCCCCGTGTAAAGTATTTACCGCGTGTATCGCCTGAAACCCTTCACCTTTCACCTTGAACGCGTGACCTCATGTCATTGAATCCTTCGCCTTGGGAAAAAGCTTATATCCATCCATCCTGCCGATACCCTTCATGATTTGTAGACCTCAATCAGATCCCCCCTCAATCTCCTTTTCTCGAATGAAAACAGTCCTAACCTGTTCAACCTCTCTTCGTAGCTAGAACCTCCCAAAGCAGGCAACGTCCTCGTAAACCTTCTCAGTACCCTTTCCAAAGCGTCCACAGTTTGTGATAATATGGGAAACAGGACTGTACACAGTATTCTAAATGTGGCCAAACCAATTTCTTGCACAATTTTAAAATGACCTGACAGCTCTTATACGCAATATCCTGTCTGAAGAGAGCAAGCACACCATATGCGTTTTGAACACTCTTTTTACATTTTCCTTTATTGCTCGACAGATTGCTATGCTTTCTGCTACTCTACCAATCTTCATATCTGGAAACTTACTTATCAGGCCAACAATGCACTCTTCCAGATCATTTATATGTGTCACACACAGCAGTAGCTCCAGCACTGAACCCCGTGGAACACCAATGGTCTCGTTTCTCCACTTCTCAAAACTCCATTCAACTACTACTCTTTGTCACCTGTTGCCCTACCAGTGTTTTACCCACCTAGCTAGAACAGTCTGCACATTATGTGACTTCACTTTCTCCATTAGTTTACTGTGCGGAACCTGATCAAACGACTTTCTAAATCGATGTATATGACATCAACAACCCTTCCTCATCTATCAACTTGGTCACTTCCTCAAAGAACTCTATTACGTTGGTTTGGCACGATATCCTCCACAAAAAAAGAACATGTTGCCTCTCACTGATAAACCCTTTTCTTTCCAAATATTGGAAAGAAAATATTTTGTCCCTCATGACCTTCTCCGGCAACGTTCACACCACTGACGTCGGGCGCACTGATCTGTAGTTGTCCCTCGTCCCCTTCTTGTACAGCGAGACAGCATTAACAACCCTCCAGTCCTTCACCTGTGTCGAGGAATGCTACAAAGGCATCTGTCAGGGCCCCAGCCATTTCGTCTCCCAACTCCCTCAGCGATCTGGGATAGATCGCATCCGGCCCTGGGGATTTTTTCGGCTGAATATCGTTTAGCCGACACAACACATCGTCCCTCCTTATGAAAACGTGATCCAAAGTAAGCAAAATTCGATCTCTAATCTCAACATTCATCATGTTCCACTCCTCAGTGAACACTGATGCAAATTAATCATTGAGAATTTCACCCATTTTCTCAGGCTCGACAGACAGCCTTCCTTCATTAGCCTTTAGTGGATTAAACCTTGCCCTAGTCCTACTTGCTTCTTACATACGAATAAAATACCTTGGGAATGTCCTTAATTCTGCTTATTCAAGGTGTTTCAGGAACCCTCTCAGTCCGCTTGATTTATCGTTTAAGAGTACTCCTACTCTCCCAATATTCCTCCAAGGTCCGTTCCATTCTCAGCAGAGAGCGGCGCGATTTGGGCGGAAGTGAGGTTGGAGCGCAGAGCTGGCCGGGAAGGTAAGTGATATATAAAGAACTTACCTCGACGCCAACGGTCTTTTCTCAGCAGAGAGCGGCGCGATTTGGGCGGAAGTGAGGTTGGAGCGCAGAGCTGGTCGGGAAAGTAAGTGATTGATATTTGAGTGGGTGTGTTCTATACCCCAGGCCCGACACAGTAGGGCCTCCCTCCCATCTTCCTCCTCTAACCTAACTTTAAATTTCACAGGTAAGCTACTCAGTGTTCTTGCTTTGGAGATGAAGTGTAGAGTAATGGCAGCGCAGGCAGTGGAATGTTCCTCCTGCCGGATGTTTGAGGTAGGGGTGACCACCGATACTCCTGCCGACTTCATCTGCAGGAAATGCAGTCAGATTCTGCTCCTCACAGAACGAGTTAGGGAACTGGAACTGGAGTTGGATGAACTGAGGATTATTCGAGAGGCTGAGAAGGTGATAGATAGAAGCTACAGGGACATAGTTACGCCAGAGAACAGAGGTAGCTGGGAAACAGTTAGAGGTGGGAAGGGGAGGAAACAGGCAGTGCAGGGATCTCCTGTAGTCATTCACCTAAACCATAGGTATACCGCTTTGGATACTGGTGGGGGGGACAGCCTAGCAGGGGTAAGCTGCAGTGACCGGGTCCGTGGCGTGAGGTCTGGCTCTGAGACTCAGAAGGGAAAGGGGCAGAGAAGGAGAGCGCTAGTTATAGGAGACTCTCTAGTTAGAGGGACGGACAAGCGATTCTGTGGGCATGGGCGAGACTCTCGGATGGTTTGTTGCCTCCCGGGTGCCAGGGTCCGAGACGTCTCGGACCGTGTCTTCAGAATCCTTAAGGGGGAGGGTGTGCAGCCAGAAGTCGTGGTGCACGTTGGCACCAACGACATAGGTAGGAAGAGGGGTGGTGAGGTCATTCAAGAGCTCACGGAGTTCGGCTGGAAGCTGAAAGCTCGGACAGACAGAGTCATCATCTCTGGGTTGTTGCCAGTGTCACGTGACAGTGAGGCAAGGAATAGGGAGAGACTGCAGTTGAACACGTGGCTGCAAGGATGGTGTAGGAGGGAGGGCTTCAGGTATTTGGACAATTGGACTGCATTCTGGGGAAGGTGGGACCTGTCCAAGCAGGACGGGTTGCACCTGAACCAGAAGGGCACCAATATCCTGGGGGGTAGGTTTGCTAGCTATCTTCGGGG
>NW_025214222.1:21903-34695 GCF_004010195.1 Chiloscyllium plagiosum | reverse complement strand
GGAAGAAGGAGGCTTACATAAGGTTGAGGAAACAGGGTTGAGACAGAGCAGTGGAGGGATACAGGATAGTCAGAAGGGACCTGAAGAAAGGGATTAGAAGAGCTAAGAGAGGGCATGAAAAATCTTTGGCGGATGGGATCAAGGATAACCCAAAGGCTTTTTATGCATATGTGAGAAACATGAGAATGACGAGAACGAGGGTAGGTCCGATCAAGGACAGTAGTGGGAGACTGTGTATTGAGTCGGAAAAGATAGGAGAGGTCTTGAATGAGTACTTTTCTTCAGTATTTACGAATGAGAGGAACCGTATTGTCGAAGAGGAGAGTGTGAAACGGACTGGTAAGCTAGAGGAGATACATGTTAGGAAGGAAGATGTGTTGGATATTTTGAACAACTTGAGGATAGACAAGTCCCCCGGGCCTGATGGGATATATCCGAGGATTAAGTGGGAAGCAAGAGAGGAAATTGCAGTACCGTTGGCAATGATCTTTTCGTCTTCACTGTCAACGGGGGTGGTACCAGGGGACTGGAGAGTGGCGAATGTTGTGCCCCTGTTCAAAAAAGGGAATAAAGATAACCCCAGGAATTACAGGCCAGTTACTCTTACTGCGGTGGCAGGTAAAGTAATGGAAAGGGTACTGAGGGATAGGATTTATGAGTATCTGGAAAGGCACTGCTTGATTAGGGATAGCCAGCACGGATTTGTGAAGGGTTGGTCTTGCCTTACAAGTCTGATTGAATTCTTTGAGGAGGTGACCAAGCATGTAGATGAGGGTAGAGCAGTGGAGGTAGTATACATGGATTTTAGTAAGGCATTTGATAAGGATCCCCATGGTAGACTTATGCGGAAAGTCAGGAGGCATGGGATAGAGGGAAATTTGGCCAATTGGATAGAAAACTGGCTAACCGGTCGAAGTCAGAGAGTGGTGGTAGATGGTAAATATTCAGCCTGGAGCCCAGTTACAAGTGGAGTTCCGCAGGGATCAGTTCTGGGTCCTCTGCTGTTCGTAATTTTTATTAATGACTTGGAAGAGGGAGCAGAAGGGTGGGTCAGTAAATTTGCAAATGATACGAAGATTGGTTAAGTTGTGGATAGTGAGGAGGGCTGTTGTCGGCTGCAAAGGGACTTGGATATGATGCAGAGCTGGGCTGAGGAGTGGCAGATGGAGTTCAACCCTGCCAAGTGTGAGGTTGTCCATTTTGGAAAAACAAATAAGAATGTGGAATACAGGGTTAACGGTAGGGTTCTTAGTGAGGTGGAGGAACAGAGGGATCTTGGGGTCTATGTTCATAGGTCTTTGAAAGTTGCCACTCAGGTGGATCGAGCTTGTAAGAAGGCCTATGGTGTATTAGCGTTCATTAGCAGAGGGATTGAATTCAAGAGTCGTGAAGTGATGTTGCAACTGTACAGGACTTTGCTTCGGCCACATTTGGAGTACTGTGTGCAGTTCTGGTCGCCTCACTTTAGGAAAGATGTGGAAGCTTTGGAGAGGGTGCAGAGAAGATTTACCAGGATGTTGCCTGGAATGGAGAATAGGTCGTACGAGGATAGGTTGAGAGTGCTAGGCCTTTTCTCGTTGGAACGGCGAAGGATGAGGGGTGACTTGATAGAGCTTTATAAGATGATCAGAGGAATATATAGAGTAGACAGGCAGAAACTTTTTCCACGGGTACAACAGAGTGTTACAAGGGGACATAAATTTAAGGTGAAGGTTGGAAGGTATAGGGGAGGTGTCAGGGGTGGGTTCTTTACCAAGAGAGTGGTGGGGGCATGGAATGCGCTGCCTGTGGGAGTGGTAGAGTCAGAATCTTTGGTGACTTTTAAGCGGCAATGGGAGAGGTACATGGATGGGTTCTTAAGCTAGGACAAATGTTCGGCACAACATTGTGGGCCGAAGGGCCTGTTCTGTGCTGTATTGTTCAATGTTCTATGTTCTATTCTTAGCTGCCTGGAGCGTATGTTTGCTTCAATTTACCTCGTGACTATTTGCACGATTTCCCCTGCCATCCACCGGCCACGTATGTTGCTTTTCCAAACTCTTGTTTTCAAAGGTACACGCCTATTCTGTACTATCTTCAAACTACCGTTGAAAGCCTCCCACATATTAAATGTGGACTTCTAATCAAATACCTGCTCCTAATTCAAATTTCCAAGCTCCAGTCCAATTCTGATACAATTGACCTTGGTCCAGTTTAACATTCGTCCCTTAGGACCACTCTCATCTTTGTCTACGAGTATTCTAAAATTTACAGAATCGTGGACATTCTTCCCAAAGAAATCCCACACTGCAACTTCTACCACCTGAATTTGTCTCTCTCTCTCACACCACGTCCAATATGGTCCCTTTCCACGTCGGACTATTGACATCCTGCTCTAGAAAACTTTCCTGGATGCTCCTCACAAATTCTCCCTCATTCAGACCTCTGACACTAAATGTACCCCTGTCAATTTTCGGAAAATTAAAATCTCCATTCACCACCATACTGTTGCCTCTACATCTTTCCATTTTTTGTTCACCTATTTATGGGCATTTAAGCGGGCATTGGATAGGTATATGGAGGATAGTGGGTTAGTATAGGTTAGGTGGGCTTGGATCGGCGCAACATCGAGGGCCAAATGGCCTGTACTGCGCTGTATTCTTCTATGTTCTATGTTCTATATTTGTTCTTCTACCTCACGATTACGTTTGGGAGGCCTGTCGTACAGCCCCGACAATGGAACTGAACGCTTACTATTTCTCAGTTAACATATAATGACTCTCTGCTCAAGCCCTCCATGGTTTCCTCCTTTAGCACAGCTGTGATACCATCACTGACCAGCAATGCAACTCCTCAAACTTCCCTTTTTATTCCACCAATGTCCTGTCTGAAGCATCTATATCCTGGGACATTTAGTTGAGAAACATGCCCTTCCTTCACCCAGTCTCTGTGATCGCAATAACGTCATACACCCAGGCACTACTCCACACCCGAAAATCATCTTCCTTATTCACTCTCCTACTTGCAATAAAGTATATGCACTTCATGCCGCCAGTTCTCTTGCATTCATCTGCTCTCTGCCTACGCTTCGCCTCGGGAATGCAACTTTATGATGGTTACACTCTCCAATTTCAATCTCACTGTCTACTCATCTTCTCTTCTAGTTCCCAGCTCCCTTCCACATTAATTTAAATGGTTAAAATTTAATTCCGAAAGGTTAACGTGCAGGTAAAGCATATAATTCTGGAATGGTGTCTTATTATAACCTACATAGATCGTGTCTGTTTTTATGTTTCGCATGTTTGAAAACTGTGTTTGTAAGAGACAAAGGGCTGTCTTAAATCACAGTGCTTGAAATAGTATACTTTGAAAGTAACAACAGTGACAGCCCCGCCGAAAATGCATTGGCAATAGTTTGAGAAAGCAGTAAATGAAGTTTGAGTTGCAGACGATTTGGCTAAAAGAATGTACATATACTGTTTTCAACAGCAGCAAAGATTTCATTGGTTTCTGGACTCATAGAACATAGAACATAGAAGAATACAGCGCAGTACAGGCCCTTTGGCCCTCGATGTTGCGCCGATCCAAGCCCACCTAACCTATACTAACCCACTATCCTCCATATACCTATCCAATGCCCGCTTAAATGCCCATAAAGAGGGAGAGTCCACCACTGGAAGTGGACTCGTGACAAGTTATAATATATCAGTACCTTTTCTGCTTTCCAACAACTCTGAACTTGTTTCTCCGGGGATTGAGCTGGATAGAAGTCACAATTCGATGGAAGTATGCAGTTCTTCTTCAGTTGGAAAAAAACGTTTACATTTTCTGTTTGCAAAAATCACCAGAAATCGGAAGAAAACAAGTTGGCAAATTGTTGCAAAATTTATGTTTTCACGGAGGAGGTTTGCACACTTTATGAGTGATCCAACAACCACGTTTCTCTGAGAAAGCAGTGCAAACATGTTCGATATGACGACTGAATCAACACCCTTTTCCAGCAGAAGAGACATATGGATCACAGTAACAGCAGGATAGGAGAACCTATTTATCCCTGATGCGTTTGGTTGCGGTGGAAGCGGGAGCTTAAAAATGGCTATAGTGCTATTTCATTACCTTAAATGCAGGCTACTGATATTTATTTACCTGTAACTGATATCCAATCTATAGCATCACACAGTACAGATCGTCGGTCCTTTAAGACTGAATCTCTAAAGAGTATCCCGCCCATCCCAACGGTTAAATACATTTGCACATCCATGAACTCTGACGGACAATTTAACTTTATCACTCCACTGGCTCTGCCCATCTTTTGAATGTGGGAGGAGACCAGACACCAATGGACGCGCATGACAGCACTTGTAATCTCCACTCAGAGAGTCGCCAAAAGCTCAATTTGAACACGTGTCCGTGGGGTGCTGTCGGGCAGCAGGCATTAGTCTTCCCAGAGCACCCACCAAAAGAAAAATGACTCCTTTTCGCAAGGGAAAGATTATTGGTAGTTTAGACCAACCTGAGTCTGAAAATCAATCCACTTGTGGAGCTTTTAATAGGATATAAAATCTGTAAATCGTAATATGATGCTAAGAGTAAGAGAGCTCGAATTCCAGCGTTACACCGGTGAGTTGTGACTCATCGTGTATTGAAATAATATATAAATATACAGTTACAATGAGCATTGCTGAAATACATCGGGAGTACTCTACTCAGACTGTTCACTTCATTCAAGCAACGAGTGAATATACTGAAGACAGCTCAGTACGTTGTCACAGACTAACACCTGGAATGAGGACACTGCCTACTTTGGAAACTTCTTTCATGCTGTAGTAAGATGCGACCTGATGGAAAGATATATGCCATTAAAGCGTTTTAATTGAAACGTATATTATCCTGAGGGAATTTTGAAGCAATAAGAGCAAAGAGGACATAATAATCACAATTGCATAAAGTAATGAATGACACAGTTTTGGAAGTTAGGGTGAAATAAAATAAATTATTACCTTCGAGAAAGATGAATAATTTGATTTGTCTTGCTACAAATATACTTAAAGTGTTTTACTAATACAGTTAAAGGGAACTGCAGATGAATTCGAAGTAAACACGTGGGTGATTGTTTTTTTCTTGGGAATCGGCTATGTGGTTTCCATTACAATGTAACAACGGATGTTATATGCAATCTAAATGTTATGTTACTTATTGTTATTCACATGCATGTAAACCCCAAAGTGGAACTGGAAAACTTTGTCTTTCGACCATTGTAAAACTTAACTGATTAATTTGAATTCAAGTTTAGCCGCTTTTTCAAACGCTTCTTTTGAAATTTCGACATATATTCAGACACACTTTTCAATTTTCCCTTTGAATTTGGCATAATTTCTTTTCATATATCTCCATATCTTGTCAGAAAATGCCTCTGCTTTTTAACTTCTCTGTTTAAGGTAATTGTGAAGGAAAATATACACGTCACCATTCCTTGCAGAACAGAATTCCCCAGCTTCTGTCAAGGTGTTTGCATGCAATTCATTCACATTTCACTAAGCTATGTTATATATCAACTATCAGTCCGTTCTTCAAATATCTCGCATTATTTTGATGCAACTCATCAGGCTGAAGGAAGTCAGAATTAACTTTAACCATTGTATTGCTTATATCCACTCATTTTAAAGATCAATCAAATCGAATAAGTAAATTTTTCCGTTGTACAGGGGTCGCAAGATCTCGGCACTGCCTCAATTGTTCAAGAATGTTCCAAAAAATGAGTGACTTAATTTGTCATGAATTTGGAGTTGCTCTGTAATTTTCCATTTAAAATTCTTTTCATGTCAGTGCACCATCTCTGCCTATTTGACCAAGCTATCCTCAGGGCATTGTTTGGCCAACCATGCCATCGATGACAGATCAGTGAGCTTTCACCATCATGGACGTGCACATAACAAAATCACCATTTGAAATTAATTTATTTTGTTAATTCATGATTTCTGCGTATTCCTCTCCGACAGAGATTTTTGAATGCTTCAACTCTAATTAACCAAAGTCAATTTAAAGTGTTGAAACATTTCTCGTTGAATAGTTTAACACACATTTCTTTTGTTATTCTGTTTCACGTGCAGTAAGTTTAGTGGCAATTTTCATCTTGTCCCATGGAAATTTCGGCATTTCAACTTGTACCTCTCGTTACTTGCTGACTCTGTCAATGGCAGATCAATTTACTATCACAGATGTCATACTGTCACAGATTACTTACTCTTATTTTCCGTCATATTTCTTTCTCAATACACCTGTTTGTAATGTTATCCATGCCTTGCATTGAGCAAAAACAAAATGTTTACTCTGTTTCACCATTAATTTTTCCTTTTCTCCGTTTATAGACCTTTGTTCTCAGTGTCTAATGGTGATGTGTTTAGTGCAGTGCGGGTTGTTGTGCTTCGTGATTTTATCTTCCCCTGCACTGGTTGGGACTCTCTGCTTTCCATGGCGTTGGATAAGGCAGAATTTGTCAGGACAATTCAAGAGGGTTGTTGACACAGGATGTATAACTTCCAACAAGGGATGCGTTTATACTGGAATTAGATTAGTGAAGTGAGCTCTACCAGGTGAGTGAAATTTCAATGAGGGAGAATTTCGAGAATAGTGATCATAATACTGTATTTTTAAGGTACTCTTGGAAAGGGATATTTGCAGTCTTTGGGAGAAGATCAAGGGCAGGCAAACACAGCAAAGTTAGGGGAGAACTGGAACAGTTTCATTGCAGATGGCTTTTTGAGATAAAATTCTCAGTGGACATGTGAGAGTGTTTAAAAGGGCAGGTGTCAGACTTCAACAGAGGCACACCCCTGCGAGAATGAAGGACAGGTATGGCAAATTATGTGAACGTTGGATGAGGAATTTGGAATGTCATAATGCAATATTACAGGGCATTGGTTAAACCATTTTTGGAATATTGCTTACAATTCTGTTCTCATTTTTAAAAATGATGTTGCGAAAACTCAAAACGATGAGAAAAGATTTATAAGTATGGTGCCAGGGTTGGAGGGGTTCAGCTATGGGGAGAGGCTGAATAGGCTGTGGCGGTTTTCCCTGCAGCAATAAATGCGAAGGGTGACCTGAACAGATTCATAAAATCATGAGGGGCATGGACAGTCGTAATAGACAAGGTTTTCACTGGGGGAGGGGAAATGGAGTCCAGAACTCAAGGGATTAGGTTCAGTGCAATGGGGAAAGATTTTTAAAAAAGACATGAGGAACAATGTTTTCTCGCCGAGGATTTTCATATATTTGCAATAATCTGCCAGGGCAGGTGTGGAAGCTGGTACAATTACAACATTAAAAACAATCTGGATGGGTTCAAGAATAGGAAGGGTTCAGAGAGGTGTGTGCAAAATACCGGCAAATGGGACTCGACTACCTCAGGATGTCTGGTCGACATTGACGAGTTGGAGAGAAATGTCGGTTTCCACTGTGCACATCTCTCTGTCTCCATGACACTATGACTTGGACCGTTAAGAACTTGGGTAAAAAGGAAAATATATCATATGGAATGTCCAGGAGAATGGGAGTTGATTAGGTCCTTGATTTATATAACATGTACAACAAGCAGAGGGTGGCTTTGGAACGCATTGGCCCACTCAAAGTGGAAGGAGGGAACATACGTATGCGAAAACTCAAAACGATGAGAAAAGATTTTTAAGTATGGTGCCAGGGTTGGAAGGTTTCAGCTATGGGGAGAGGTAGAATAGGCTGTGGCGGTTTTGCCTGCAGCAACAAATGCGAAGGGTGACCTGAACAGATTCATAAAATCATGAGGGCCATGGATAGTCGTAATAGACCATGTTTTCACTGGGGTTGGGGGGACGGAGTCCAGAACTCGAGGGCATAGGTTCAGTGCGATGGGGAAAGATTTTAAAAAAGACATGAGGAACAATGTTTTCTCGCCGAGGTTTTTCATATATTTGCAATAATCTGCCAGGGCAGGTGTGGAAGCTGGTACAATTACAACATTAAAAACAGTCTGGATGGGTTCAAATATAGGAAGGGTTCAGAGAGGTGTGTGCAAAATACCGGCAAATGCGACTCGACTACCTTAGGATGTCTGGTCGACATTGACGAGTTGGAGTGAAATGTCTGTTTCCATGGTGCACATCTCTCTGTCTCCATGACACTATGACTTGGGCCGTTAAGAACTTGGGTAAAAACGAAAATATATCAAATGGAATGTCCAGGAAAATGGGGGTTGATGAAGCCCTTTATTTATATAACATGTACAACAAGCAGAGGGTGGATTTGGAACCGCATTTGCCCACTCAAAGTGGAAGGACGGAACATAAGTATGGAACCAGAAGAGGTAGGTGAGGTCCTGAACATAGACTTTGTGTTACGATTCATCAGAGAGATGGATTTAGGGGAGGATAATCTCAGGGAATTGTGTATCGAATTTCATAGTCAAATTTTGCTTGAATTGGAAGCGATGTTGTACATCTTCAAAGAGCATTGGTCCTGATGGGAGCTATTCCCGAAAATTCTGGAAGGCAAGAGATCAAAGTCCTGGCACATTAAGAGTCCTCTTTGTATGCTTTTTGACCGTAGGTTAAGTCCCGGCAAACTGGACAATGTCAATTGTTGTTCCATTATTTCAGAAGGTTAGTGGAAGAATTAACAAAATTACAGATGATAGAAATATTATTGGAACTGATTCTGAGGGACAAGATCTATTGCATTTAGAAGCAAATGAACCTATTACCGAGACAGAGCACGGATTTGAACTGGAAAATCATGCCTCAATAATGGGTACAGTATATTGAGCAGTCCACGAAAACTATTGATGAGGCAAATGTTATTCATGTTGTCGACATAGACTTCAGCAAAGCCTTTGAGAAATTAGGTCATGACTTATTAGTACAATAGTTGAAGTGCTGCATTTGAAAGTCCAAGGATAGGTGGAAATTACGTATGGAATGGCAGAACCCTCAGGATTATTGATCGGCAGAATGATCTGTGTGTGCAGTTTGACGGATAGCAAAACGTGGTAGCACAGGTTGATAAGGTAATTAAAAAGAGCCACACTGGCCTTCACTGGCAGAGGCATTGAACATAAGGCCGACCAACTATGCTGCATTTGTATGGAATTATCGTTTGGCCTTACTTGGAATATTGCGTACACTTCCGGTTACCACATTACCAGATGGTTATGAATGTTTTGGACAGCGAAGAGAAAAGGCTTACCGGAATGTTGAGTTTTTCTGTTATGGGATTTCACCTCAGAAATACAGTTGAATAGACCGGGGTTGCTTTCTTTACAATGACGAATGGGGAAGAATTACCGGATAGATCGTTAAAAGATTCTGAACTGCATGGGCAGAGTGAAAGCATGAGGTTGGTACCCTTCGTGGATATGTAAATTGTAGGAGACACAGGTTTAACGTTTGTGCGGGTGGGACAGCTTTAAAAGATATGGTGCAAGTTTTTTTACTCAAAAAGTGGATAATATTTGGAACGGGCTGCCAAAGGTAATGTTAGAAGCAGACACAATAGGAACATTCAAGAAACATGAACATGGACGATCACATGAATAACAAGAAATTAGAGGAAAGTGAAAACATCTTTCATTGGAAGGGCAAAATGTGTCAGTGCAGACTTGAAGCACTCAAGGATCTGTTCCTGTGTGATATTAAAATTCATGACAAGATAATATATCATATTATCGTACACCATCTATTGTTGCATTGTATGACGCATTCCATTACACACCCTTGTTAGAGGCAAATTACAAAAAGCAATCTGGCCTTCATGAAGTTAAAGATAAAGTATCCCCAGTGACAGGGAACTCCAGGATTCAGCTCCAACAGCGAGCTAAAATCACCAACTCACTGAAAGTAATTGCAAAGTCCCGTTGGATCTGTGTGAACCTGACCCAAACACATGAATCTTCTGTCTCACATTAAAAATCACCCTTTGAGAACGCAAAACTGTTTAAGAATGCTTGCCTGAAGGACAAGAAAGTTCACCACCGCTGACAGAATATGCTTCTGCAACACAAACAGAACCAAACTCATCTCTGGAAGGCATAATATTGTCACAATTGTTGGAAGTCAAAATGAGTGTATTTACCGATGAGGAATGAATAAGAACACGCCTGCGAATACAGGAAAGAAAAACAGCTTTGTTTCGAGTGAGTGACATTCCTGGAAATATATCCAATATTGTTTCTGGGCTTTCGTTTTTCCTTGGGAGGAACATCTTGAACTAGGTCTCAGAGACTGAGATCAGCAAACATGGACTGAAGGGGGATAAAATTCTATCATATTCGTGTTGTCATTTTTTTTCTATTTAGCTCAGGATATTGCAAATGTTCAGTCGTCAGACTGTTAGAGAATGCGATTGAAAAACGTCTGGGCACTGAACCCTTTAAGGTTACTGTTTTAGCTTCATTCGAAAAGTCGTATTCGACACACAACATCGAAAGGAATGAAATCCACACAGAATTTAAGTGCACTGTCAAATATTTTTGATGTATAATCATTTTAGTAATAGAAATACAATGGTTTCAAATATGGAAAACAGAGACTCCCAAACCAAAAAAGGAGAAAACAAAGAGACACATTGCGTTCCTGGTCAGGTAATGTTAATTTATCGATGTTTGCACGTGAAAACATCAGTGAGAAAATCCCTCATTCCCTCAGGTGTGATATGGAAGGCCAAAATGTGCAGTGCATTTTGATTTCTTGTAGTCAAGTGTATCAAAGTAAAGTGAAACTTTTTTTTTTGTGAGCAGTACAGACCAGAACAAACAAGGACAGATGGATCCTCGTGTGCTGAGACAGAGTGAAACTCACAGGTTACATTGCACAAGAGGTGTGCAAAGCAAGTTCAATATGATCAACATAATTTGAAGGTACGGACTCCTTTCAGCAATCATGTGGCAGCTGGGAAAAGGCTGTTCTCGAAACTGTCGGTGTGTTTATTTCAAGCTTCTATATTTTCTGCATGGTGGAAGAGGTTGGAGGAGAGGATTACCTGCTTGGCATGGTTGATTGATGATGTTGGCAACCTTTCCGTCGCAAGATGAAGTGTGAATCATGTCCGTGGATGGAATGTTGGCTTCTGTAGTGGTTGGACTGTACACACAAGCTGAGGTAGGTTCTTGCTTACATGGGTCGAGCAGTTTTCGGATCCGGCCACTCTGCAGCCAGACAGTATGTTTTGTATTCTGAACCTGTAAACGTGGGTGAGGGTCCTTGGACATGCCGAATTTCCGAAGCCACCAGAGGTAGAAGAGGGCGAGTTATGCCTTCCTGATCATCACATCTATGTGAGAGGTCCAAGACAGGATGTTGATTATCATCACTCCGCGGAACTTGACGAGCTCCAACCTCTCAACGTCAGTTCCATTAATTTCGATGGAGACATGTTCCCCCCACCCAACCCAAAATCCTTCTTCATGAAGTAAATGATCAGTTATTTTGTTTTGTTGTCATTCAGAGCAAGGTTATAAGTGCACCACGACGCTCAGCCATTATTGCCTTTCTGTATTCTAACTATCATGGACTAATATCTTTGATGTCATCAACAACATGTTAAATGGTGGTCGTTCGCAATTTGCCTGCACCGTCGTGGAAATTCAAATATTGCAGTAGGGGGCGGCGAATGCATCCGTGAGAACGGATATGTATTGATAGAATCTCTACTGTGTGGAAACAGAAACTATTAAGCAACAAGTCCACACCAATCTGCCAAAGAGTAAGCCACTCAGCCCTAAGACCATAATGTCCCAAATGTCCCAAAGCCAAGTTCAGTGCGAAGGAAATGGTGAATTCTGTGTACATGTTACATTGGTAAAATGATTATCCAGATTCGATTCACTGGCTGGTAGTCATTCGCAGCCATTAGACGTTATAGAAAGGTTGGCTGATGGTCATGCGTTCACTGCCAACTGAATTTCATTTGGTTGACATCCTCAAAATTATCACTTCACCGCACTTGTACTGCGTTGTAAAGTTACAACTGCAAATCAAAGATGATGAGTTCATTGATGCTGGTAATGTGGTCAGGTAAGACCTAACTGAGCGAGATTAATTCGTGGGTTTTACGGAAGTGTTACAAGTTTTGTCTCAGACATTAATCTGTGCCAAAGAACGGTGCAGGGGTTTCCGAATGTCTCAACAACACACGTTGATGCAGAGCCTGAAAAATGATACAAATGCTGGGCTAACCGATATAACTGGGGATTGAAATAGTGCAAAGGACACTCAGTATATGGAAACAACATCCTCTCCAAGGACACCATATCTGAAATATTAGACGAAGTAGCATATGGAAAACAAAATTTTGACAATTAACCTCATGTGCTGCCATTAAAAACAAGTGGCCCAGTTCTCCATAAATGTTTTCTTTTATTGAGAGGCCTCGAAAAAGGGTTTGAGAGCAAGCCAAATGGGATGGCAGAGAAATTGGTCAGCTTTAAATATCACAAAACAGAATGCACTGACGCTAATAATAATTTACCAACGTTTTCCAATGTTCATGATCGGGGAAGAACCATACACATGCACTATTTTCCCGATTCAGGCATTAACACCAAGGAACTGCCGAAATTACGCTGAGCTATCTTAACAGAGAGGCTGAACAGGCTGGGGCTGTTTTCCCTGAAGCGTCGGAGGTTGAGAGGTGACCTTATAGAGGTTTACAAAATTATGACGGGCATGGATAGGATAAATAGGCAAAGTCTTTTCCCTGGGCTTGGGGAGTCCAGAACTAGAGGGCATAGGTTTAGGGTGAGAGGGGAAAGATATAAAAGAGACCTAAGGGGCAACCTTTTCA